>NW_022196914.1:18837494-18838130 GCF_008632895.1 Mastomys coucha
AAATCCAAAGTTAACTTGGAATTGTCAATGTAATTAAAGATATTTCTCTCCCCTTCTCATAAAAGACTATATGGTAGTTTTTATCAAATTCAAAAATAATATCAAAACCAAGTTGATAGTAATATATACTTGATTACAAGGAGTTACTTAAAAAACAATTTGTGTGTATATTATTTCCCAGATGGGGGTACCAGTATTCCAAGCTAACATTATTATCTAAACTACATTACATAGCTAATTTATAGCACTGGGTTTTAATTCAGAGTAGTGGGTTCTCTCACGGTTTTGAAAAGCTGGAAGAAGCTGAGAAGGGTGACCTTATAGGAGGACCAACAGTCTCAACCTGGATCGCAGAGATCTCTCAGACACTAGACAACCAACTAGGAACATATACCAGCTGATAGGAGGCCCCCAACATATATAAAGCAGAGGACTTCAGGTCTGTGTTCATTCAGAGATGATGCACCTAACCATCAAGGGACTGGAGGCCCCAGGGAATTTAGAGGTCTGGTAGGGTCGGGGTGAGTAGGGAAATCTTCATGGAGACAGGGGGTTGCAGGAGGAGGTATGGGATATAGAACAGTCAGAGGGTGGACCAGGAGGAGAATAAAATCTGGAGTGGAAAAAAAAGAAAAA
>NW_022196914.1:18838140-18855769 GCF_008632895.1 Mastomys coucha
AAAAAACAAAAACAAAAAAAACAAAAACAAAAAACAAAACAAAAAAAAAACAAATTCTTGGGGCCCTGATTTTTTTCAACAGTACATTCCTAGTTTAGCAGCATGTAACCCCTATATCTTATGGTGCTCAAGTATCTATACTGACTCCTAGCCCTTATACAATTTCACATGTGTTTTCCATATATAAATCCTTTTTTCTTGTGCTGTTACACTGCATGCTTTTCTTGGCTGTCTTTTCTTATAAGATGGACACATTAAGTCATCAAGCAGAATTCCAGTGTCATCGCTTTCAATTGTCTTACTCAGCAGAGACCAAAAAACTAAAAAAAGATGCTCGGAAAGATTGGGACTATTTTCAGAGCTCAGTCTATTTTGTCGGCACGGATTCAGGCACAAACCCACGTGTCCTTGACACTGAGAAGGAAGGGGACTTTTTCATCTGTCTCTTCAAACACTGGGTGAAGTTTTGCCCACATGCTGTAAAATGTGGCTCAAGAGACACATTGCTTGGATTCTGGGAAAGGGAATTGAAAGGATCCAGAGCAGGTGATGCATACATATTTCTCTTAGATGATATTATCTGAGTATTAAGTACTAAAGTGTTGCATGTTGCTTTATTTACGTCAAACACATTTGCCTTTTTACTTTTTTTTTTTTCAAATTCATTTAGAAGTGAGAGGGAGTAACAAAACCGGAAACTCTTCAAAGCATTTTCTGGTAGAGTTGCAGAGAAAGAGTGATATTTCATCGGCTGATGAAGAAATTACTTAAATCTAAGTGCATCATCATCTAGAATTACCTATCTCCTTAAGTATACACATATTTCAAACTATTTTTTGAGGTGTACTTTTAAAATGGGTTTATTATCTGTGTATATGTGTGCATTTAAGGGTGGTTGTAGAGATTAGATACAGATTGAATTGTGAGGATCTGTTCTCACCTTCTACCACATGAGTCCCAGAGGTTGCTTAGGTTAAGAAGTTTGGGTGCGAACACATTTACCCCCGAGCCTTTCCAATAGCCCTCAGACCTAGTAATGAGGTCGAGAGGTACAGCAAAGAATGAGCTGTCTCATGCCTTCCCATTATGTTTGGATGTCTAAATTCTAACAACAAACATTTTCTTACACTGCAAAACCAAATATGATTGGGATAAAACTGTCAAGCCAAAATATGAATGAATTTCCTTTCACTTAAATTTCTTATTTTATCTATTCTGAAATTTTGACCTTAGAAATACTTGACATTTTATCTCATAATAAGACTGGCCACAGTGAAAATGCATTGTTGGTTTAGAGACTGGTCTTATTAATGCTTGATACACTAACAGGAGACACTTATTAGAGCTTATCACTGAAATCATCCTGTACAAATATACTTCCTTGACTGAGTCTAGGAAACAGGAAACTCGGATACTGGAGGTTGAAGAAGCAAGTGAGGCAGTAGCTAGTCAATCGATGTTTTAATTCCCAATTTTATATTCTTCCTGCCTTTATTAGTTTTCCTTCAGCATGAAAAGCTGAAACAATGACTGCAGCCTTATGCATATACTACAGGTCAGTATCATGAATGGCTTAGCTGGAGGACAAGGTGTGAATCACAAGATTGTGTCTGACTGGATGTTGATGCTTCCCCAATCCCATGGCTTAGTGGGGACTTGCATTCATATCTCACAGAGTAATGTGCAGTTCTCAGTACATGGGTCGTTACTAATTGAACTCCTATAGTTTATGACATATATTCTTGTGATGTTTTGAAGTTTGTTTTCATTGTTTGTTGAGTATGGGTATTTCAGGGACACCATGTGTGTAGGGGAGTCAACACATGCATGTGCTTCTATCCAGAGTTGGTATTGACTGGGTGTTATCTCTCTCTCTCTCTCTCTCTCTCTCTCTCTCTCTCTCTCTCTCTCTCTCTCTCTCTCTCTCTCTCTCTCTCTCTCTCTCTCTCTCTCTCTCTCTCTCTCTCTCTCTCTGTGTGTGTGTGTGTGTGTGTGTGTGTGTGTGTGGCACTTGGCACTTGGCCCTGGCCTCAGTAATAGATTAGTAGGGTAGTGTGACCCAGCCCAGTCATCAGTCTGTTTTGTCTCTCTGGTGGTAGAATCATAAAATTTTGCACTGTCAAGTGATTAGTCATTTCTGAGGGTCAACTCAAGTCCCCATACTTCCAACACAAATCTCTCCCCAATAGCAAATTTCTATATAACATGAGGTCCTTTCTCTAGGACTACACAGGAAATGATACCTATTCTTTTGGAAATTGGTAATGCAAGAGAGATTATACAAAAGCAGGGAACAAGCCCAGAAGCCAATACTTCTTTTAAGGGTTTTAAAAGAAAGTTGTCATTAAATGTGCCTTCACTTTTGTAAAAGTAGAAAAACTATGACCCATTCTTAGGGACAAGGATTGATTGTCCATTATCTTAATGGAAGAACTATGATCATATATGAATTTGTGATTTTATCAGAACAGAAACTATATATAAATATTACTGTTTTTCATTGATTCCTAAAAATTGAACCAATATCAAGTTGTGCTTCTTTGCGCTCTATACATACACTTACAGAAGAAACAGAACAGAAGTGACACTGAAAATTTACTGTGCATGTTTTTCACTGGAAAGCATTAGAATCATTTAAGGGAGTGATGCATTTGATAGAAACTTCAGATATCGTAAATGTATTCTGATACTGAGGAATTAAGTATTCATTTCATTAAAATAGTTTTCCTTGCACATAATCATTCATTAGGCCTTAAATATGATATTGTTATTAACATTTAATCAAACAATAGGTTACCTAAATCAGAACTGTATGATGATAAGGACCTGAGGACATGACAAAGTGGATGGTTGAAGCTTTGCAAGACCAAACCCTACATGGAAATCAGTGGCTAGGGAGAGAAGGAAAACTTTTGTTCCCCAGGGATGAGGCCCCTGATAGGTCATGAAGACTTAGCCCAAATGATACACACATAATAACAACTCTATATGCATTCAGTAAGTTGTCAATATGTATATATGAGTTGGTGTATATATACTTATATACATGTGCACATATATGTGATAATAGCAATTATAAGAGAAGACATCTGACTTTAAAAGAGATTTTATGTGAGGAGTTGGAGGGATAATGGGAAGATGGAAATAGTGAAAATAAAGTATGAAATACATATGATATATATATATATAGTATATATCAAGATCATATCATCTTATAATATTGTGTCTCTTAAATCTCCATGAGAACTTGAGGATTTCAGAACCTTGAAAATTTTCTCTAACAGGACTGATAGTCATTCTGAATAAAGAGCATCCTTTGTTTCCAATGCAATTAAAGTAGGAAATTCAAATATTAGTAGATAAACAAGGATAATTAGCTTGATTCATTTCAAGAAATGTCTTAGAAATAATGAACAAGAAGATAAGAAACTAAAATTGAAAATACATCATTATATGTTTACTTCAGTTGTTACTGTTATATTTAAAAAAATATTGAACCACACGTTTCTATTTAAAATGATCAGTGTTTAAAGCAAACCTAAATGTTCTACTTTTAAAACACAAACTATTTGTTTGCATTAAGAGGGAATAGTTATAACTATAATACTATACTAAATATCCCTAAAGGATTCACAGTAAGGACCATATAGATAACAACAGAATGAAATGTCATTGTTTTACAAGAACAGACAACAGGGTATTCTATGAACTGATTTTCTACATTTTACAGATGTAATTGTAGCCACAATTTTTAAATAAATTTCTCATGAAAGGAGACCCTAACAACCAACCAACTATTTCCATAGAGTTTGCTTCTGTCCAGAGTCTTTTGACTTCTCAGTGTACATAGTACTCTTTTAAAGCTCCTCTTATAAAGTGTCAGAAATGGTAATTTATAGCTTTATGTGCTTTTTTCTTCCTGGAAAGTGAGAATGGTGATTTTCACTATAGATATAATGGTTTGAATGATCTTTCTAAAATTCTTTTAAAGCTCAAGAGAACAGACAATAGAGAAGAATAAGCAATTGTAATCACAGATAAAACACTAAAGTTTGAGAATTGTTAAAAACCAACATGCGCTTTACCATTTTTTTCAGTCATATGGAGTCAGATGATTAGAAGATTTGTTTAGCTTGGCTCTATCTGATTCATCATTTCTATTTTCAAAAATTGTAACAGCTGAGTTAGGTTTGTCTACTTATTACAAGATTTCAATTGTTTCCATTATATTTTATCATTGACCTGAAGGTTTAATTCTCATTACATAACTAAAGCTTAATACTCATCAAAGAGTAACCTTGTGGACTTTTTCCAGCAACTTGATCCACCACTCTTCTCTCCATTACTATGTATTTTATTTTAATAACTATGTACACACAAATGTAGTATTTAAAATCATGTGTGTGTGTGTGTATTTATAAGCATGCTTCATATGTTTTTTTTTTATATCTTTGGATAATCTTCTTAGCATATGCTCATGTTGTTGCATCTAGCAAGAATTCCTTCTTTTCTGAATATATTCAAATATTATGCATACACCTTACTCTATCCATTCAGCTCTAAAACAAATAGCCTTCACAGTCTTAGTGTGCAACATTGTAACTGTAAAGAAAAAATATTTTTCTTTATATGAT
The DNA here is from genome assembly GCF_008632895.1 of Mastomys coucha. Lineage (NCBI taxonomy): Eukaryota > Metazoa > Chordata > Mammalia > Rodentia > Muridae > Mastomys > Mastomys coucha. The sequence continues at coordinate 18,842,775 of NW_022196914.1, forward strand.
TGAATAGTTACATCTATCTGTTTATCTATCTATCTATCTATCTATCTATCTATCTATCTATCTATCTATCATTTATCTATCATCTATCTATTTATCTATCTATTTATCCCATGAGTGTGTATGTCTCTATGGCATACATGTGACATACATATGACAGCATACATGTGATATCAGAGAGCAACTTGCAGGAATTGATTCTCTTTCTACCATACAGAATCCAGAGACTGAACTCAGGTCATCAGAAATTACAGGAAGTGTCATATGCATGAACCTTCATGAATCTTCCTTTTAAAATATTTATCTTTGATATTTGTATATGGTGGGAGTTGCTAACACACTATTGTAGTACATATCATAATCATGTTGCCTTACATATCATTAGAAATCTGTGATAGCAGAGTATATCTTCCTATACCTGTTTCCTTTTTATATATTTGAAAAGTTTGTATTCAGTGTCCTAGAGGATTGTATATGAAGCATTGATTTAACTGAGTGGAAAAATTATTAAACAACATTAAGGAAAATAAAATGAGCTGACTGAAATCTGGAAGGATTATGTATTTGGGACATCCCCAGAGGTGTTTTTTTAATGTTAAGATACATTTATGAAATTTTTAAAGAAAAATTAGCTTTTTACATGCATATTTAAATCTTTGCTCATTAGTTTATCAAGAAATATGTGGGTTTGCTCCTGAATTTTGAGCAATGATTATCCTAATATATTGTGATATTAGTCATTATATGACTTATGGTATTTAAATGTTCCCTTCATGTTCTCGAGGAGTGTCTTCAGTCTGTGAGCTCATTCCTTCATATGCAGATTTTGCAGAGACTTATGTCTGGTTGTCTAAGTTTGATTTTCTCATTGTGATGTTGTCATATCCAAGAAATCATTACTAAACTAATAAATAAAATTTCATTTAATTTATTTTCTTGTTCACTTGTTTTACGTCACTTCAGTGCAATGTGTTGTCTTCAATTTCTATGTAGTCGAATGGTTATTAACTTATCTATTGACTCTACATTATTTATATGAATAAGGCCATCTAATCTAATAAATTATTATTGATGCTTAGTTAATAGATTTCTAATAGACAGAACAATTTGAATATCTGTAGAGCACTTTATTCATGCATATACAGTATTATATGGTTAGAATGTATTCTGAAACTTAGAATTGGTTCTGTAATTATTAATTGATTAAAAAGTGGTGAGTACCTCTTCACAGGACAACTGTGGCTCAAATTAAAAAAAAATAGGAACTATTTAAGTTCTAATTTTGTTTTTGAAATATTTTTAAATACTTATTTCTATTACTTTTATTTATATGCATATGCTTGTGTCTTTCTATTACTTTTATTTATATGCATATCATATGCATGTGTCCTTCTATTACTTTTATTTATATGAATATGCATGTGTCTGCATATGTGTATGTTCATGTTAATGCAGGAACCCTTAAAAGCTAAAGGTTCAAGATTTATTGAACATGGAATTATTGATTCTTGTGGGCCCTCTGACATAGGCACTGAAAGTAGAATTCAGGTCCTTTAGAAATACAGCAAATTTCTTCAATACTCTGCTTACCTTTTTTGATCTATTGAGAGAGAAAAAAAATGTTCCTTTTATATGTGAGTAAATAATGTAAGTGTGAGGGTTGTTGAAATGCAAATCATCAAATGCAACACAATCCTAGAGTCTAGAAGCTGAGTAAAATCCCTATTTCATTTTTGCTATAATGAGTAAAATGTCCAAACAAGAACACACAGAAAAGAATTTAACCTATGCATACTACATATTTATGATGATAAATATGACTACGAACATCATGTGGAGATATAGGGAAGGTTGCACTCGCAAGAGAAAGAAATTTATATATTAAGGGAGGGAGGCATGAGGTAACTGCATCTATAAGGAATAAAAAATCATTTCATATCATACTCAGTGAGCATGTAAGTATAATTAGGTTGGTTAATTTTCAAGAATATGTTAGGATAAACAATAGTGTGATACTTTGTCCTAATCAACCCAAATCACAAATTACTACAAATATACATGAAATATGGATTGTACATTCATGTTATTTTTACCTAGATAAACCAAAATAATTACATAGAATGTTAAGCGTGTAAAGGCTCTAGAAATCTATACGTACCATGTAATATAATGAGAAAATTCTACCTCCACAGACTAATAACATTTGGACTTTAAATAAATTAAAATTTTCTCTGTGAATTTTTTTCTTTACCACATTTCAATTTGCATTATTTTAAGTGATTTCTCTATTATGGTACCTATAAATATGAATACTTTATTATCACTGTTCAAGATATTGTTGTATGTACATATTTACTCATTTTAGTATATTATTTGAATTTCTTAATTTACAATAATAAAACTTGAGGTTCCAAACATGTACACAATAAGTACTTGCATGCAGAAATTTGAATATTATGTTTAATCATAAGTTGTATGTAATAATTGGAATTATTAAATATGACAAAATATTTTTCAAATACAGTTTTTCAAAAACCAAGAACCTGAACTGGAAGAATGTGCATGGTAAGTTTGGCCACATAATGCAGTATTTGCCACTGTTGTGTTTTTAATGCCAATGTTTTTAGGACAAAGTATCAACTATTGCTTATCCTAACATATTCTTGAAAATTAACCAACCCAATTATACTTATATGCTCACTATTATATGAAATGATTCTTTATTCCTTACAGATGCAGTTACTCCATAACTCCCTCAATATTTAAATTTCATTTTCTTGTGAGTGCAACCTTCCCTTATATCTCCACATAATGTTCATAGTGATATTTATCTATAAAGTTTCTCTATAAATTCTGTCATCTTAGTATTTCTGGTCAATTTAATATAAATATATCATAGTATATAATATAATATTTTTAATGATATAATATACATATTGCTTAGTTGGGTCTGTTTAATGTGGTATACCTACCTTGAGATTTATTCCAGTGCTTTAATTATCAATAATCTAAATTCCCATTACTGATCAGTGACCTGTGACAAGAGCAAGTCATGGTTTGTTTAACTATGTACCAGGAAAAGAACATGAGTTATTTCCACATTGAGCCTGTAACAAATACCCTTGTCATCAACAATTGTGTACAGGTATTGGTGTGAACATAAGTTTTCATTTCTCTGAGATCAGTGCCCAGGAATGTAATTGCTGGGTCATTTGGAAGTGCTGGAAGGTTTAGAACTCTGTCATTTTTAAGTCAAAAGCAATGTCAGGCTTAAGTCCACAGCATCTTGCTCTTCAGGGCTCAGGATTTCAGAACAAAGACAGATTATAGCATGTCTAATTCTATACTGAAGAAAACTACTCTTTTATAAAAATTATGGGTTGACATGAGGTCCAGGTCAGCTTGTGGCTTCTTTCCAAATCTTTGCAGTTTCAGAGAGGCCATTTTGATTTCAAGGTATCACATAAAAAGAACTACTTTCACAGCTCCAATTCTTCCACAACACAAACAAATAAGCAAACAAAACCAAACCAACAATACACATTTGCCTTTGCTACCACATCTACAATGTCAGGTTTCCTTTGGACATTTCCAACCAGTCCAGTAGCATTAATTATATCTCACAGTGAACATAATCTAGGCTTCTGCTGAACTGTCTTCCAAAGAGATAATTGTTCATGTTCTCTTAGCAGGAAAACATCAAGTGGGTGAATCAGGTACAAAGCATACTTTTACCAATGACAAAATGATCTCTGTACAAAAAGGCGAGAATTCATCTTCAGGAATCTCAGGGCTTAAAGACTAACCACATCATTCTTCTTAAGCCCTTAAGAAATTCTCCAGGCAAGTGTGACACAGTGATGGATGACCCTTTGTTGTTGGCTAATATTGGACAAGTCTGAGAGAAGATAGAAATGTTCAAGGGTCAAATGTTGCTAACATTCAAGCCTCCAAATGCTATAAAAACAACTGTGAAGATAAATGAGGATTTCTTTGAAGAGAAAGTGGTTGAGCAACAAAAATAAATGTCAATCACTGTTTTCTTCAGCTCAAAGTATGTAAACAGTTTCTTAAGGTTTCCCAAAAATGAATGGCATCTACATAGGGGGCAACAATAAGTTAGCATAATGGAACTATGAGAACATGCATATTTTAGTAATTAAAATTAATATAAATTTCAAATTTTTCTCCATTTCTTTGAATTTCCCAGCCTTGTATAATGATCATAGTTACTTGACATTTTTGTCATTCATCATGACCTTAATTGAAATGAGTATTTACTATACTTAATACCACTTGATACTCACAATACTTAATGTATAGTATTAAGAATATGTGTAGTATAAGCAATAATGTACATCATGTCCACATCTCTAAATTTATAATCAATACAATTATTCATTCACAGTAGACACATACTTTTATGTACAGTAATCATGAAATTGTTCTCAAGTACTATATTTACTGCTGGAAAATGCAGTAAAATATGTTTAATGCTGTTTTTTTCCTTGACTTTTGCAATATAACATCTCCAATATGAGGTAATGAGTATAGGGTATAAAGTATGAAAAGACTAAGTTTGCTTAACCCTAGAGGCTCCTTTAGATATTGTAATATAACAGCTCAGCCATAGAGAACTTCCCTGAGCCATCTGAACACTATCTTGCATTAAAAGATGGAAGTAACTTCAATAAATCTTCCTTATATCAAGAATTTTCCTCAGCGTCCACTGCTCAGTAAGAGAAATTAATAGTGCCACTGTAGCAGTTCCTGTCCATGCTTTTTATACACACCTACAATAATATAAGATATATGTTTTCTGGGTGATATTTTAAACTCCTTTTTAGAGGCAGAGGCATTTCTTGGAGGATATATATATACATACATACATACATATACACACACACACACACATATATATATATATATATATATATATATATATTTCAGTTTATCCTATATCTGTATATGTATTCATATAGATTACTTCATCTATCAGATCTCATTAGAGAATTTTCTCTGTTTAATAACATTAAGAGAAACTCGTAAATACTGAAGTACAGAGCATAAGTATCTTCTGGGCATATGCCCAAGAATAGTATTCTGGGTCCTCAGGTAATACTATGTCCAATATTTTGAGGAATCGCCAGACTGATTACAAATACAGAGGCAGATGCTCACAGCCAACCATTGGACTGAGCACAGGGTCCACAATGGAGGAATTAGAGAAAGGCCTGAAGAAGCTGAAGGAGTTTGCAATCCCATAGGATGAACAACAATATCAACCAACCAGACCACCCAGGGATTCCAAGGAAAAAAACACCAACCAAGGAGAACATATTGACGAACCCATGGCACCAGCTGCATTTGTAGCAGAGGATGGTCTTGTGTGCATCGGTGTGAGAAGAGCCTCTTGATCCTGTGAAGAATCAATGCCCCAGTGAAGGGGAATGCCAGGGCTGATTGGTGGGTGTGAGTGGATGGGTAGGGGGAAAACCTTATAGAAGCAAGGGGAAGTGAGGTGGGATAGGGGATATTCGAGGGGGGCAGGAAAGGTGAAACATTTGAAATGTAAATAAAGATAATATCCAATAAAAAGAAAAGAGCCACCAGTGGGTAATCCCTGCCTGCAAGGGACAGAAGGTATTTGGCCATAACTCCTGGGTCTCTGGCACCTGTTTCAGTCTTAACTCCCCACAGCTGCCTCAGCAGGAGATGTGTGCTCTGTCACATAGACAATGCCCCAAGCTCCCAGCATTCTAGATGGACCCTACCCCCAGTCATCTGACCACAGCCGAGCATGGACTACCTACAGACTGATAGCCACACCTCATGGTATATAAGGGGCAGTTCGCCCCCTCCCATCTCTCTTGCCTTCTTTCTCTCTCTCTTGTTCTTTGACTGCTCTTGCTTCCTTTCTTCCTCTCTTGCTCTTTGTCCTCTTTCTTGCCCTCCCTTCCTTTCCTGCTCTCTTGCTTTCTTTCCTTTCTCTCTTTCTCCTTCTATTCTCCTTTTCTTCTTCTCCTTTCTCTCTCTCTCTCCATAGTCATGACCAGCCTATTTTCTCTTTTTCTCTTTCCTATAATAAAATATCTTACAATTATTCATTGCCTCTTTTTAACTAACATGCCATGCAGCTCCAAGCCTCAGTAGCAGAGAGACTCAGGAATCAGCAACAGAGAGCCCCAGGCCTGAGCAGAGAGACACAGGGCCATATCTCCCCCTGCTTCTATGAGAGTGTTCCTACCACCACCCCATCCTTGATTACCCTACACTGGGGCATCTATTGAGCCTTCATAGGACCAAGGACCTCTCCTCCCATTGATGCATGACAAAGCCCTCCTCTGGTACATATGCAGCAGGAATCATGTGTACTCCTTTGTTGATGGCTTAATCCCTGGGAGTTCTGAGGGGTCTAGTTCTATCCATTTGCCTAAGAATTTCAGGAATTCATTGTTTTTAATAGCTGAGTAGTATTACATTGTGTAAATGTACCACATTGTCTGCATCCATTCCTCTGTTGAAGGACATCTGGATTCTTTCTAGCTTCTGTCTCTTACAAACATGGCTTTCACAAACATAGTGGAGCATGTGTCCTTGTTATATGTTGGGGATATGCCCAAGAGTGGTATAGCTGGGTCCTCAGGTAGCAATGTACAATTTTTGAAGGAACTGCCAGACTGATTTCCAGAATGGTTGTACCAGCTTGCAATCCCACCAGCAATGGAGGAGTGTTCCTCTTTCTCCACAACCTCTCCAACATCTGCTGTTGCCTGGGTTTTTGATTTTAGCCATTCTGACTGGTATGAGGTGGAATCTCAGGGTTGTTTTGATTTGCATTTCTCTGATGACTAAGGATGCTGAATATTTCTTTAGGTGCTTCTCAGCCATTTGATATTCTTCAGTTGAGAATTCTTTGTTTAGCTCTGTATTCCATTTTTAATAGGGTTATTTGACTATCTGGAGTCTAACTTCTTGAATTCCTTGTATATATTTGATATTAGCCCTCTATGGGATGTAAGATTGGTAAAGATCTTTTTCCAATTTGTTGGTTGTCATTTTGTCCTATTGACAGTCTCATTTGCCAATTCTTTTTTTTTTCGAGACAGGGTTTTTCTGTGTAGCCCTGACTGTCCTGGAACTCACTCTGTAGACCAGGCTGGCCTCGAACTTAGAAATCCGCATGTCTCCACCTCCCAAGTGCTGGGATTAAAGGTGTGCGCCACCACCGCCCAGCTCATTTGCCAATTCTTGATCTCACAACATAAGACACTCGTGTTCTGTTCAGGAATTTTTCCCGTGTCCATGTGTTTGAGGCTCTTCAGCATTTTATCCTCTATAAGTGTCAGTATATCTGGTTTTATGTGGAGGTTCTTGATCCATTTGGACTTAAGTTTTGTACAAGTAGATGAGAATGGATTGATTTGCATTCAGCATGCCTTCGTGTTAAAAGTTTTGGAAAGATCAGGAATTTAAGGCCCATACCTAAACAGATTAAAAGCAATATACAGCAAACCAGTAGCCAGCAACAAACTAAATGGAAAGAAACTTGAAGCAATCCCACTAAAATCCTACCCACTCTCTCCCTATCTACTCAACATAGTACTTGAAGTTCTAGCTAGCGCAATTAGACAGTAAAAGAAGGTCAAAGGGATACAAATTAGAAAGGAAGAAGTCAAAATATCACTATTTGCAGATGATATGATCATATACTTAACTGACCCCAAAAATTCCACCAGAGAACTACTAAACCTGATAAACAACTTCAGCAAAGTTGCTGGATATAAAATAAACTCAAATCATAGCCTTCCTCTTCTCAAAGGATAAATAGTCTGAGAAAGAAATTAGGGAAATGACTCCCTTCACAATAGTTACAAATAATATTACATACCTTGGTATGACTCTAACCAAACAAATGAAAAGTCTGTATGACAAGAACTTCAAGTCTCTGAAGAAAGAAATTGAAGATCTCAGAAGATGGAAAGATCTCCCATGCTCATGGACTGGCAGGATTAATATAGTAAAAATGGCCATCTTGCCGAAAGAAAGCAATCTACAGATTGAATGCAATCCCCATCAAAATTCCAATTCAATTCTTCATAGAGTTAAAAAGAACAATTTGCAAATTCATTTGGAATAACAAAAAACCCAGGATAGCTAAAGCTATTCTCACCAATAAAAGAAATTCAAGGGGAATCACCATCCCTGACCTCAAGCTATACTACAGAGAAATAGTGATAAAAACTGCATGGTTTTGGTACAGTGACAGACAGGTAGGTCAATGGAATAGAACTGAAGATGCAGAAATGAATCCATACACCAATGGTCACTTGATCTTTGACAAAGGAGCTAAAACCATCCAATGGAAAAATGACAATGTTTTAAACAAATGGTGCTGGCTCAACTGGCAGCCAGTATCTTGAAAAATGCAAATTGACATCTTCATTCTTACACTGAACTTTTTTATTTTATTTTATTTTTCTCTTAGAAAAGATATCTTAACCACCTTTTATAAAGGACTCATGACCTATGCTAAATCTGATTTACTTTATACAAACTAGCATCCTAACATTAAACTGATTGGAGTGTACTTTTAATGTAGTAAGTGTTCATAACAACTGTCCAATCCCATGGTTTCAATATACATTTTGCTTGTAAAGAGAAAGAAGGGAAATAGCAACACACTTTTCCAGATCATGGGAGGTCTTAAGGATTATATCTGGATCAAGATTTAGGTTTTTAGCAGGGAAATGTATTCTCTTAACCAGACAGGCATGATTTTGAAATATCCTTTGATGATATATAATGAGTTAGAGAATAAAAAAATGATACAGACAGGATAAATTTATACCCTTGCAGTGATAGTTTATTATTTTATTTTATCTGCTATTTTATCTCAAACTTGCCTAAATAGCACAACAAAATCTATTATGTCTTGATATGCTTAAATATTAACTATCATTAACTAATATATTATAATATCTGATATCTGTACTTAACATCAGTAATCATTTTTCAGTGATGTTTTAAAAATGGCTATGATATTTTGATAATAGGGATTTAGTTTGGTGGAAATCTTTATGGGAGGGGGATGGGGAACATTGGATTTTTAAGAACATAAAAATTTGGAATGTTAAAAGTTATTAGAAAATATTGCCTTTTTAAAAATGGCAGTAAAGTAACATAAGAACCTAGAAAGGGTTTAGGAAGATGGATCAGAAGGTAAAGTATGTGCTATGTAAACCTGAGGACCATGGTTCAAATTGCTACTACCACAGAATATCAAGGCCTATAAACTCAGAGCTGAGTAAGCAGATATAAGAAAAATACCAGGAACATATTGGCTAGTTAACATAGACAAAATGTCAACCTTTAGAGTCAGAGAAACACTTTGTAGCAAACATGGTAGAAAGTGATGGATGAATTCATTGTTTTGAATAGCTTAGTAGTATTACATTGTGTAAATGTACCACATTTTCTGCATCCATTCTTCCACTGAAGGACATCTGGATTCGTTCCAGCTTCTGGCTATTATAAACATGGCTGCCATGAATGTAGTGGAGTGACCATGTGTCCTTGTTATATGTTGGAGAATTTTTTGGGTATATGCCCAGGAATGGTATAGCTGGGTCCTCAGGTAATACTATGTCCAATTTTCCAAGGAACTCCCAGACTGATTCCCAGAATGGTTGTACCAGCTTGCAATCCCACCAGCAATGGAGAAGTGTTCCTCTTTCTCCACAACCTCTCCAGCATCTGCTGTCACCTGAGTATTTGATCTCAGCCATTCTGACTGGTGTGAGGTAGAATCTCAGGGTTGTTTTGATTTACATTTCTCTGATGAATAAGGATGCTGAATATTTCTTTGGGTGCTTCTCAGCCATTAGATATTCCTCATTTGAAAATTCTTTGTTTAGCTCTGCACTCCATTTTTAATAGGGTTATTTGATTATCTGGTTATTTGATTTCCTTGTATATATTTGATATTAGCCCTCTATGGGATGTAAGATTGGTAAAAATCTTTTCCCTATCTGTCTGTTGGTTGTTGTTTTGTCCTATTGACAGTGTCCTTCTCCTTTGAGAAGCTTTGCAACTTTATGAGGTCTCATTTATCAATTCTTGATCTTACAGCATAAGCCCCTGGTTTTTTAGGAAAATTTCCCCTATGCCCATGTGTTCAAGGCTCTTCCTCACTTTCTCCTCTGTAGGTTTCAGAGTATCTGGTTTTATGTGGAGGTTCTTTTTTTTTTCTTTATTTACATGTAAATTTCTCCTTTCCCAGTTTCCCCTCCAACAAACAAACAAACAAACAAACAAAAACAACAAGAAAAAACACCTGTTGGCCCCCCTCCCCATGCCTGCCACCCCACCCTCTCCCACTTATTGGCCCTGGCATTCCCCTACACTGGGGCACAGAACCTTCACAGGGCCGAGGTCCTCTCCTCCTATTGATGATCGAATTTGCAATCCTCTACTATACACATGCTGCCAGGACAATCAGACCCACGACGTGCAGTCCTTGGTTGGTGGTTGAGACCCTGGGAGCTCTGAGGGTACTAGTTAGTTCATATTTTTGTTTGTCCTAAGGGGTATGCTCACTGATAAGTGGTTATTAGCCTAGAAGTTTGAAATACAGGAAGAACACAATCCACAAACCACAAGGAACTCAAGAAGAAGGAAGACCAAAAGGTGGACAGTGCATTCCTTTTTAAAGGGGGGAACCAAATAACCACAGAAGGAGTTTCAGAGATTAACTATGGAGCAGAGACTGAAGGAAGGACAAGCCAGCCTAAATACAGCTATCTCCTGAGAGGCTCTGACAGTACCTGACTAATACAGATGTAGAGGCTCACAGACATCCATTGAACTGAGTACACAGTCCCCAGTGAAGGAGTTAGAGAAAGGACCTATGGAGCTGAGGGTTTGTTGTTGTTGTTGTTTGTTTGTTTGTTTGTTTGTTTGTTTGTGACAGGGTTTCTCTGTATAGCCCTGGTTGTCCTGGAACTCACTATGTAGACCAGGCTGGCCTCAAACTCAGAGATCTGCCTGCCTCTGCCTCCCAAGTGCTGGGATTAAAGGCATGTGCCACAACTGCCTGGTTATGTGGAGGTTCTTGATCCACTTTGACTTGAGCTTTGTACAAGGAAATATGAATGGGTCTATTTGCATTCTTCTACATGCTGAGCTCCAGTTGAGCCAGCATCATTTGTTGAAAATGCTGTTCTACCCCCCCCCCCCACAACACTGGATGTATCACCTTTAGTGAGGTAACCCAATCTCAAAAGAATACCTGAAGTATGCACTCACTGATAAGTGGATATTAGCCCAAAAGTTCAGAATACACAAGATACAATTCACAGTCCACATGAAGCTTAACCAATAGGAAGATCAAAGTGTGGGTGCTATGGTCCTTCTTAGAAAGGGGAACAAAATACTCATGGAAGCAAATATGGAGACAAAGTGAAGAGCAGAGACTAAAGGAAATGCCATCCAGAATCCCTCCCACCTGGGGATTCATCCCATATACATTCACCAAACTGAGATGCTATTGTGGATGCCAAGAAGTACTTGCTTACAGGAGCTTGATATAGCTTTCTACTGAGAGGCTCTGCCAGAGCCTGACAAATACAGAGGTAGATGCTCTCAGCCAACCATTGGACTGATAATGGGGTCCCCAATGGAGGAGTTAGAGAAAGGACTGAAGGAGCTGAAGTGTGCAACCCCATAGGAAGATCAACCAGAACCCCCAGAGCTCCTAGGGACTAAGCCACCAACCAAGGAGAACACATGGGGGATCCATGACTCCAGCCTCACATGTACCAGAGGATGGCCTTGTCAGGCATCAATGGCAGTAGAGGCTCTTGGACTAGGACTAGATGCCCCAGTGTAGGGGAATGCCAGAGCAGGGAGGTGGAACTAGGTGGTTGGTTAGGGGAACACCTACATAGAAACAGGATGAGGGGAGATGGGATAGCAGGTTTCAGGGGGTGGATACTGGGAAAGGGGATAAGGCTTGAAATGTAAAGTATCCAATAAAAAAATTGAAAATAAGAAAGAAAAAAAAAGTGATGGATGAAGATAACCAGTGTCAAATTGTGTCCTTCACACACAGTGAAAAAAGAATAGAAAGAAATTCATGCAACACACCATACATAGAGACATACACTATATAGACATACTCACACCACACACAAATAAACACAAACAACTGTACAAGTGAGATGCCTGACTGGTTACAATCCCTTGTTGCCAAGCTTAATTACCCAAGTTTTATATCAGAGCTCACATGGTGGAAAGAGAGAACACACTCCTATAAGTTGTCATTTGATCTCTATATATGAGCCATGACCTATACCACCCATCGTACCCAATAAATTTTAAAAAATAAATAAAATAAAAATTAAAGAGAACATATAAGGCCATTCAGACAAATACTACTTTTAAAAGAATGTTAGACATTATTTATACATTTTTTCTACACTTATGTATGCATACTGCATGGGTGTCTGTTGCCCATGAGGTTCAGAAGCAGAAACCAGATCCCCTGTGATTAGTTTCAGCAATTGAAATTTACTATGTGGTGCTGGGGAAGGGAGCCATCTCCTTTGCAAGAGAGACCTGTTTTCTTAATCACTGAGCTATTTCTGTAGCTGTGTGATGCCTTGAGTGAGAAATGACCCTCATAGGTTCAGATATTAAGCACTTAGTAGTAGTGTTTTAAGAGGTATGGACTTTGGAGACATGAGACTTGTTGGATAAAATCTGTATTTTTGGGACTGATGTTTTAGAATTTACAGCCTTCACTCACTTCCAATTTGCTCTCTCTGCTTTGTGCTTGTTGGTAAAGATAGCTCTTTGGAGCTCTAGCTCTCTACTACCATATACCATTCTCAGCATTATTGACTATTTCTCTAGAACTGTGAGACAAAGACTGGTTTTTTGTTTTTGTTTTTGTTTTTCCTTCAACAAGTTCCTTTTGGTCATGTTGGCTCATCATA
>NW_022196914.1:18855817-18886948 GCF_008632895.1 Mastomys coucha
GAATCATATATTCTTTCAAAACTCTGTAAATGATATTTATTACAGATTTTTCAATTTCAACCTTTTTCATTTTATATTTTATATACTCAGAGTAATGAGGCAAACTATCATTATTCCTTCTTAGATGATTATTTTAAATATGTAACTACTTTATACAACTGTTATTAGCCTCAAACTAAATGATAGATTTCAAGTTGAAATGAGAATTTACCCCCAGGGGGAAATTCTGCTGTGTTAGGCAGTGTTCCTTGACTCTTTCAGACTTCTGATTTTGTTCAGGACAGTTTAGCTCCTCTTCCATTCTTTTCAATCCGTTGAATTAACAGGACTTACGTGACCTAAAAAGTTCAAGTGTCAGAATTGTCAAAACACAAAAGAGAATAATTCTATTAACATTCTTTTACAACAGGGTATGATCTCAAGCCAACAATCTTGACGAAGAATTTATTTTCAGATTTGTAGTGGAATATAAGTTCCAACAGTAGCAGTAATTTTAGTTTCCCATTGACTGTCAGATGAAAATATATAGGAAAAGATGTGCTACTTGCAGAATTCTCCATAAAAGGTTTAAAGATTATACATTTCAACATATTCAGTTGACAACCCATGCTTTACCACACATAAAAAAAAAAATCACACCTTGAAAAGAAATAAACACTTTATGGTCCATAAAACACATGAAGCACATTTGGTTCCTTAAGTCATGTTTCAAAAAGTCAAATGAAATTTAAACAAAAGGTGCCATGAATAGAAGCTGAATATTGTATAGTATAACAATGTGGCACAGCATGAAGCAATGGTGTTAGTTTAATATTTATAAAAATAAACATTTCTCTGCAGCAAAGCCATGTCTATTCTTTTTTTTCTTAGATGTTTTCTTTATTTACATTGCAAATTTTTTCCCCTCTGAAACCCTCTATCCCATCCTCCCTCTTCCTGCTCACTAACCCACTCACTCCAGCTTTCTTGTCCTGGCATTCCCCTACACTGGGGCATCAAGTCTTCAAGGCCATCCTCTGCTACATATTCGGCTAGAGACATGAGTCCCTTTGTGTGTACTCTTTGGTTGGTGGTTTAGTCCCTGGGAGCTCTGGAGGTACTGGTTGGTTGATATTGTTCATATGATTCATATGGGAATGCAAACCCTTTCAGTACCTTGGGTTCTTTCTCTAGCTCCTCTCTTGGGGACTTTGTACTTAGTCCAGTGGATGCCTGTCAGCATCCACTTCTCTATTAGTCAGGCCCTGGCAGAGCCTCTCAGGAGTCATATTTGACACTAAGAACGGAACATAAAACCTCTATTTTTTTCTGGTCTCCTGTTTATATGTAATTTTAAAGCATAGTCAATGTAAAATTACAGTTTTTATAGTGAAGACATGGCACTGAATACACAGAATGTCATCTTCTAACTATTGAGAATTCTGAATGACTCAAAATGACCAAATCCAAATCTGTACTGCATAATAAGTGGAATTGTCCTGTCTCGAACAACTCAGATTTCTTTTCTCATTACATTTATTACATTTATATGCATTTCAAAGATGAAACAACTTTGAAAACACAGTACTAGATAAGAAAAAATACAGTTCATTTTCTTCTCCATCCTTTGAAATGAAACAAACCTATAATTTTTAGAGAAATCAAAAATGCTGATAAAGAAATGAAATCTTGTAGGATGTCTGCAATTAGTAGTCACTACGCTGGGATGTATATACCTGTGATTTAGTTTTAAGGTATCAACTGCTTATCTTCTATGTTTTGAAGGTACCTCTAACTTCATGGTAATAGAAAGGAGAACTTTCAGACATTGTCATCAAACTTATTTTATGCCTTAATATAAGATTCTAAATGTCATGACAAAATCATGCAAATCATTTTAAATAAGATTTTTCACTAATGTTAAGGTTATTTTGGGGGTAGTATAGATGTAAAAATTTACCTTGTTCTATCCATAGTTCAGTAGCAGAGATAGTCTATGACAGTTTATTCCTCGCATTAATGTTTAGATGGTCCTAGAAACCAAAACATATTTCTATTAAAATATATTTCTGTAAAAACATATTTCTATTAAAAAATAAAATATTATTATTTCTATCAGTGCAAAAGGACTCCTAGTACACATAGAATTGAACATCTACAGGCATAATACATTCACAGAATTAAAAAATAAAATAACAGACTATCCCTATATCCAGAGTATTTTGTTAGAGAAATCATGAGGTAGAGTTTCAGAAAGAACCAAAAAGTAACAGAAAACATTAGGATGGTGACACTTATGCATATGAAATGTTTTCCTCAATGGTGAGGAAATTGGTACTGAAAGACTTGTGCAGTGTGATGTGTACAAAAAAGTGTTGATCATGCAAAAATAATGAAAGGGAATCACACCTGAAGACCCTCTAAATCACTCACCTCTGCTTGCCAGGGTGAAATCTATTATGACTTTAATACAGCAGAGCATAAACATGCATGGAATGTTGCCTTCATCAGAAAAAAGGACAGCAGAGGAATTAAATGGATTTGGAGAACATGGGCAGAACCTGATTACATTTGAGTAGACTATTGGATCCAAAACAAACTAGTATAATTGGAGCATCTGATGTCATCTTTTATACATATTAGACCCCTTTGTACTTGGCCTCACGTTTTAAAAAAAAAAAGTTTATACATTGTGTACTGACCTTTAACCAATACTAGATAACACATAAAATGATATGGTGTTTCACTATCTATTTAGATAACCTTCACGTGATGTGAAAATAAAGTATTAAGGGGACATGCTATTTTCCCCTTCAGAATATTTTTCCAAAGAATGCCTCTTCTGACTTCTCCTTTCATACACAGCCTTTTTCAATATCACTGTCTATTTTATGGCACCATTTAATAAACTCTTTCCCCTCTTCTTCTGCCAGAGTTAACACTTCCCCAGAGAGATGGAAGTAATTAAGTGTGTGAATTCAAAGGGGCTCCCTGCAGGGCTATAGGCGTCATGCTAAGCAAGAGTAAATAGAAATTGTTTGAGATGTCAACAATTAGAGCAAAGAGAGTCAATAGGAGCTCAGAGTAAGATTAGCAATAGATAAGCCACTAACCCCCCTGGATATACTTTTTGAGAATAAATGGCATCTTTATCAACAGCAAGTGTTTTGCAGTTCCCTGTGAGCGTGCAAATGTTTCCAATATATTCTTCAATCTAATTTTAGATATTTTGGGTTTTGCATTAAAATCGCATCATGTTTTGAACAGATATAATTAAATGCTATTTAATGTGCCCTTCAAAATGAGGCACTTCAGTAATTTACTGTAGCTCATTGCGCAATGCTAAGTCCAGAACAGTGATTGCACCAAATTGATCTCTTGACATTATTCCCTGCACTTCATTTTCAAAGTAGTTGGTCTTGTATACATGCATATCAACCAAAAATATTGCAAATCAGAGGAGCTCTTCAAAGACTGTCAGATAAATCCATCCTTCTTTAATGCTTAATTCACTTGAAATTTGAATCCTATAGATTTGATGGTAATCTAAATGAGTATAATTACTCTTCATTTTAAGGCTTCTAAAAATGCTTCTTCTTGTTTTAAATTACCCAATTTGCATTCACCTCAGCATGTGTGGATTGTATTTGTTGTTCAGAAGCCTAATTTAAATAAAATCTAATTTAATGTACTTTAGTGTCGAACACAGCCAAGATTCCAAGGTGCAACTTCAGAGTTATTTCATTTCTTGTTCCTACCTAATTGTGTTTAATTATGTAGTTGATGGATACACTTGGAGGATCAAAGAGAAAAAGAGAGAGAAAGGAGAGAGAAAAGAGAAAAGAGAGAGTAATTTGTATGGTCATGTTCACACAATAGGATGGATTCTGGCTCATGCTACATTGTAAAAACATTTTTTATTATCTACCTATATGAACACACTCCTAGTCATTTAATGCTTCTCAAAAGCAATCGAGGACTCAGGATAATATTAATTGTATTCTCTCACTGATCCAGTTGAGAAATATATTTTCAAGAAAACAATTTGCTCCTACTTTTAGAAGATATCAGATCATTTGCAAGATAAACATAGGCAGGACATGAGGTGAAACACTGAAAAGAAGACGTGGTGAAAAAATTTAAAATAGTAAGGTCAACTCTAGAAGATCTATTTCTGTCTTTAAAAGGAAACTAATCAAACAAATTTGGATTAAATACCTTTAAATCTCCATTTCTTTTTATTGAGGCTTAGTGTTTCTGTATTTCTGTATTTCTCTAATTGTGCCTCTTTTTGTTATAATGGAAACAATATTCAGGGCACTTCAGTGGCTGTTTTGTATATGTTCTTTGCACTAGGCTAATACTAAACCTATTTTCATATTTATATTTACTTTATCTCCATGAAAACAATTAGGAAGTCATTTCAGGAAATTTATTCAGCATTCTACGTGATGTCAGAAGTAAATGTTAAACATCATTTTGAATGTTTGCCTATTTTCCAGCCATTTTCAAATTTCCTTACAAATAGAATTCTAAGATCAGCCTATGATCAAGGGTGAACTTTGGCTCTCTGAACAGTTACTTTTTAGACTGTTCTGCTCTTTGCTATTTCCTTACAACATAACACAAATTTTCGATCCACTCGAAGTATTCTTCCCACCCTTTGAAACTCCTTTTTGCAATACTACACTTTTTTTTTCTAGCTAATCTTGCTTAGATTAAATCACTAACTATATTTTAATTAAAAGATAAAGGTTAGACTACCATCTCTCTACCAGTGTTCTGTTGCTGTTAAAGGGATATAGTGACCACAGCAGCTTTTAGAGCATTTAATTGAGTTTTGTGTACAGTTTTGAAGGTTTAATCCATTATTATCATGGCAGGAAGCATGTCAAGCACACACATAGACATGGAAGCTTAGATTTCAACATCTAGATCCATAGACAGCAGCAAGAGAGAGACTTTAAACCTAGAGGGAGCTTGTGAAACTAAAAAGTCCACCCTTAGTGATACACTTCCTCCAACAAGAGTACATCTTCCATGACTGCCATTGCCTGGTGACTAAGCATTCAAATCTATATACCTATGGAGGTCCACTCCTATTAAAACCACCACACCATCCATTAGATCTAAAGGAAAATCTAATGCTATGTTCAAGTATATATATCATTAGTTGCTCAAGAAGAAAAATACAAATGTGTGTTTTAAAGATATAAATGTTAAGGGTGCTCACAACCAACTATTGGACTGAGCATGAGGTCACCAATGGGGTCCCCCAAGGGAAGACTGAAGAGAAAAGACTGAAAGAGCTGAAGGAGTTTGCAACCCCATAGGAAGACCAACAATATCAATCAACCAGAACCCCCCAGAGCTCCCAGGGACAAAACCATCAACCAAGGGGTACACATGGAGGAACCCATGGCTCCAGCTGCATTTGTAGCAGAGGATGGTCTTGTTGGGCATCAGCCGGAGGAGAGACCCTTGGTCCTGTGAAGGATCAATGCCCCAGTGTATGAGAATGCCAGGGCTGGGAGGCAGGAGTGGTTGGTTGGATAGGGGAATACCCTCATAGAAGCAGGGGGAGGGGGAATGTGATAGAGGGTGTCAAGGTGGGGGGCGAGGAAACAGGACAGGGGATAACATTTGAAATATAAATAAAGAAACTATCCAGTTTAAAAAATAAAGAATGGCCAATCAATATACAATTTCTGCCATCTAACTATTTTGCTAAGGGATTTGCATGCCTCATGCTAATTTTTTACATTTAAGTATAAACAAGTTATAGAAATAAACAAAATTTCTAGGGTTAAAAAAAGAGAGGACTTGAATAACATTATAAGCACACGCTCTTTTTTGTTTTGTTTTTACTGTTTGACCTTTGGATACTTACTCTTTAAAAGCTTAGAAAACTTACTAGTTCTGAGTGCATTAAAACAAAATATTTGAAAGTTCAGTTTTTGCCTTGTATCACAAGTAAAAAACAACATTAACCTAGAATTAAATCTACTAAATAAGCTATCGTTTATTTTACTACCTTCACTCTATAACTTACAAATAAGGTGGTTAAGTTGCATAATATTTTTATCATCCTTGACTCTTTTTCTTGGATATAATAACGCTTCCCTCTCTTTGTACAAATGAATCACTTAAAGGACAGAATGGAAATAAATTGTCCAGCATCTTGTAAGAGAAGTAGCAGGAAGGCACTACAAGTCGTATGTATTAGGTTTCTCTTTCCCATTTAAACAGAAACTAATGCTATGTTTTTTGTTACCATTTTCATTAGTCCGAACATAAGTGCCTCATACATAGGCAGCTCTGGAAAAGTAATTTAAAACTATGCGTCCCTTCAACAGTTGCACTGTGTTCTCTGTGTGCACTTATAAAGCATTCAGGTACTTCTGCTTTAATTCATGCTGTTCGTTGTCATAAACACCATTAAACTCTTGCTCAGTTTGTTCTTTAGCATCTACTTCCAGATGAGAATTGCTAAGTTAGGATATATATCCATCTGATATCCTGAAGCATACTCCAGTATAATACTATCACTTGGAAGACTTTTCGAGAGTGTGGGGAGAGGACTATGTCAGTAAAACACTTGCTATTCAAGAATTAGGGACAATATTTAATCACCAGAATCCACACTTATGAGGGTTCTGGTGAATAAATATTGGTCCTTCTCTATCAAGTTGGCAGGCAATGACTGATGCCTGAGGTTGTCCTCTGACTTCTACATGTGTTAAGGGGTAGTATGGTAAATGTTGACTCATACACACACACACATCCACATTGTACACATATACTCATATCACACAAGACAAGACAGGGGTGAAAAAGAAAAACACAACCAGATTGTTTTCATGAGAGAGGTTAAAGTCCACAAGTTCCTCCATTTCTTAAATTGTAATGCATAAAAGTTATTGACTAAAACAGTATCCTACCAGAACTGTAGCACATATAACTCATAGTCGTGTCATATCTATGTACAGTTTAATGCATTACTGAGATAATCTTCCAGATCTCAGAAGTTTAACACTCCTGACATGTATTATTTACTCGAGTCTCTTGAATACAGGACAACTACTGTGTCCTGTTTGCTTTTCCATAACTGTTGCAGCATTTTCTAAGAGCTCAGGGCTATTTATTTTCCCTATCCTTTTTTTACAGATGGATAGAACAAATGGACTTGAATTCACAAGATAGGATTTTTTTTTTAGTTGGATATTTTATTTATTTACATTTCAAATGTTATTTCCTTTCCCAGTTTCCCCTCTGCAAACTCCCTATCCAATCCCCCCGACCCTGCTTCTAAAAGGGTGCTCTCCCACCCACCTACCCACTTTTGCCTCACCAACCTAGCATTCCTCTACATTGGGGCATCAAGCCTTCATAGGACCAAAGGCCTCCCCTCCCATTGATGCCAGACAAGGCCCCTTCAGCTCCTTCAGTCCTTCCCCTAACTCCTCCATTGGGGTCCCTGTGCTCAGTCCAATGATTGGCTGTGAGCATCTACATCTGTATTGTATCAGGATCGGGCAGCTGTATCAGAATCCTGTCAGCAAGCACTGCTTGGCATTCGAAATAGTGTCTGGGTTTGGTGTCTGCATGTGGGGTGAATCTCCAAGTAGAGCAGTGTGTGGATGGCCTTTCCTTCAGTCTCTGCTCCACTCTTTGTCCCTGTATTTACTTCATACAGGAAAAATTCTGGGCTAAAATTTTGGAGATGAGTGGGTGGCCCCAACTCTCAACCGGGGTTGGGGGACATGCCTAACCTCTTGGTCTTGACAGGTTCTCCCTCCCCTTTGTGGAGCTGATGTCATCAGCTTGGGGTCCTAGGAGGCTCTAGCTTTCCTGGCATTTGAGACTTTCTTGTTACTACCTCCAGTTCCCACCCCCACCCCCATTGCTACACACCTCTCTTTAATTTCCTGATCCTCTGTACATCTCTTCTATCTCCTCCCATATCTGATTCTTCCCCTCTTTTTCTGCTCACCCTCTTCTCTTCCTCCCAAGCCCCTCCCACCCTCTACTTCCCTTGATTATTTTGTCCCCCCTTCTAAGTAGGACTGAATCATGCACTCCTTGGCCTTTCTTCCTCTTGAGGTTCATGTGGTCAGTGAGTTGTACTGTGGGAATTCCAAACTCTTTGCCTAATACCTACTTATCAGGGAGTCCATTCCATGTGTGGTCGGACCCTATTAAAAAATGGGAAACAGACCTAAACAGAGAATTCTCAAATAAGGAAACTTGAGTGACTGAGAAGCACCTAAAGAAATGTTCAGCATCCTTAGTCATTAGGAAAATGCAAATCAAAACGACCCTGAGATTCCATCTCATACCAGTCAGAATGGATAATACATCAAAAACTCAGGTGACAGCAGATGCTGGCAAGGATATGGAGACAGAGAAACATTCCTCCATTGCTGGTGGGATTGCAAGCTGGTACAACCACTCTGGAAATCAGCTTGGTGATTCCTCAGGAAATTGAACAGAGTACTAGTTGAGAACCTAGCTATATCACTCTTGAGCATATACCCAGAAGATCCTCTAATATGTAATAAGGACACATGCTCCATTATGTCCATAGCAGCTATATTTATAATAGCAAGAAACTGGACAGAACCTAGATGTCCCTCAACAGAGGAATGGATACAGAAAATGTGGTACATTTACATAATGTAATACTACTCAGCTATTAAAATAATGACTTCATGAAATTTGCAGGCAAATGGATGGATTTAGAGAATATCATCCTGGGTGATGTAACTCGCTCACAAAAGACCACAAGATGTGGTTAGACGTTATTTGAACATTTCCACCTGGATTTTGGTGTTCCAAAATTAGTGATATTGTCAACTTTTACTCAAGGAAGTTTTTAGATATTTCTACTAAGCAATGAACTGATTCCTTCCACACTTTGCTCTTCTATGCATCAAGTGACAGTTTCAACTTCATCATTCACTTAAAACATACCTCCATCCCTTTAAAAGAGAACACATTCATATGTGAAACATCCAAGATTTCTGATTGCCATCTCGTAAGTAAAGAAAAATGATCAAGATTTATAAGGAAATCCTATTGAAACAATCATACATCCAAAGTCAAGGGTGTGGTAGGCACAGGGTAAATATCTCTTAAGACAACAGTGGGAGATAATAACAAGTTTTCAGTTCATGCCAGTATTTAAACACTCCTGAACATGTAACATTGATATGGCACAATTTATATTTTCTATATGTATAAAGCATAAAGAATGTTCGAAGTGATGTTTTCATTATCTGTTTTTTATGTAACTGCTCTTCAGTAGAAAAAATGATTTAACTGATTTGTGAATTAGATTCTAGAAGCAGGGATTATCTTAGAATGGGTGGGTGGTACCTTTCAAAGTCCAGCTTTTCATGAATCAAAGACTGAGGATAATACACATAAAGATTTTTGTCTGTAACTATTACCTATATCATTTACTCTTAGTTCATTGTCTCCCACCAATAGATATTAATGCAATGGTCTTTTGTGAATATACAAAGGCCATCAAACTTTACAAGAAAAGTAAGAAATTAATGAAATTTGAAAGGAACACCAGATGATAAGAAGGGTTTCCAAGAGATGGAAAATCTTTGAAGTGCCATACCTAGGGACTTTATAGGGCTGTGATACAAATGGGAGAGAGACTGGTGTAATTTCTATAGGATCAGTTAGTTACCTGAGTATCAAATGCTGAACCAATGGAGGACAAACGGTCATTATGTTCTTCCATATTCCAGTCAAGGAGCTAACAGTGCACTTCTCACATATAACTATCCATTTACAGAATGCTGAAGTTCCCGTCTTTCTATCTCTGACTACACATATGCTTACTATCGACCTTGCCTGTCAGATGCCTATTAGCCACATGGTCTGCACTATTACCCTGTGCTCTTTTTTTTATTAGATATTTTCTTTATTTACATTTCAAATTGTGTCCCCTTTCCTCACTTTCCCTCTTAACCTCCCCATCCCATCCATACTCTCTCCCTGCTCACTAACCCACCCATTCCTGCTTCCTTGTCATGGCATTCCCCTACACTGAGGCACAGAGCCTTCACAGTACCAAGGGCCACTCCTCCCATTGATGCCTAACAAGATTATCTTCTGCTACATATGTAGCTGAAGCCTTGAATCCCTCCATGTGTGCTCTTTCGTTGGTATTTTAGTTCCCTGGGTGCTCTGAGGTACTTTTTGGTTCATATTATTATTCCTCCTATGGTACTGTAAGCCCCTTCAGCTGCTTTGGTAACCTTTAGTTCCTCTATTGGGAACCCTGTGCTCAGTCTAATGGATGGTTGTGAGCATCTGCCTCCCTATTTGCCAAGCACTGGCAGAGCCTTGTAGTTATCATTACTGCTGTTAATGATAATGAACTATCTTTCCACAACTACTGAGAAGCTGCATTTGTCCTTAGTTAACACCTTTTCTATGGGATGTTATGCCAACTCTTTTCTGAAATAGATGGAAGAGTATTCTTATCAGAAGCCACCTTCACAGTCTAGTATTAAAAAAAAATGTCCCCATTAGAGGCAAGAAAATACAAAATGACAATCCTGCCTTATATATGTTCCTTTAAAGGCAGTGGTTCTCAAACTTCCTTATGCTGAAACTCTTTAATAGAGTTCCTCATATTGTGGTCACCCCAATGACAAAATTAATTTGATTATAATTGCTAACTATGATACTTTTATAAATTGTAATGGAAGTATCTGATATGTAGGATACATGATATATGACCCCCAAGTTGAAAACCACTGCCTTAAGTGGCCTGATGTTGCTGTCCCAGAACCCCATGCTTCCTCTTATTTGGTCATTTAGATTAATTGCAACCCCTACTAAAAGCCTCTTTCTCTTCTTCTGTGTGCCTGACTTTACCATTTCAACTTTTGATTTTCTCTTTGACTCTAGTCTAATTTTTATTACAAGATGTCTGAAAAATTTGCATTTTTTTCATCATGGACTCTTTCTTCCCAAAACCTTCTGAAAGCCAGATTCAGCATCATCTATATATCCAAGCATTAGAAAGATAATGTTGACGAGATTGACAAAAATTTCAACACATTCCATGTTTGAAACCACTGTATTATTTAGAATATTTCTTTAAAAATAAATTGGCTTATGTTTGAATTTGTTGTTTATATTTGAGATTTTAATTTAATTACAATCTCTCTCTTTCCTTTTTGTCTCTACAAACTCTTCCATATACCTCCCTGTTCTTCTCCAAATTCATGACCTCTCTTTTTATTACTGTATGTATATATGTACTTGCACATATATAAATATCTCTAAATACAATCTGCTGCATCTGTGCATTGTTAGTTGTAAGTATTTTTTCAGGGGTGATGACTTGTATTAGACAGCCAATTGGTATATACTTCCCCTTTAAGGGCCACTTCCCCTACTCTGAGCTTTATTCACTTATCTATGTAGTTCTCTGTGTAGAGTTGAAGCCTTATGACCTTTTCTCATACAGTTTGGCATGATCACTAGTTTTGTTCTTGTTCAGTTCACTTTTGGGCAGCCATGACTAGGAGACTAGCTTTACAGCAAACTCTTTGCTCTGTTTCCTCTTGCTATCTTTCTGTCCCCTCTTCTGCAAAGTTTCCTGAGACTTAGGTGCAGGAATACTTTGTACTTGTATACCCTGGGACTGGGTATCATGACTCTGAAGACTGATGGTGATTTTTGTTGTGACCTTCAACTGTTGCATGTAGGAATTATCATGAGTGAAAAAGATTCCATTTAACATAAAGACAGACCCTGAAGGACTCTGAGAAGCCTGTTTATGGAATTTGTTGATGGGGGCTGATGATAAAGGTCTATGGTCTATGAGTAGATGAACGTAGGACAGGTACTGGCAGAAGCTGATAAATATCCATTTATTTTAAAGTTCAATATGGCAATAATTACAACTAGCCCTCTTAAAGACACTAATTACACTCCTTTTTGTGTTCTTATGTTATCTTTATGACATAAATAAAGATATTTTTTATCTTTTTTAAAAAGATAAAAAGCCCCTTTTTATCTGATGAATCTGGGCTGTTGAGGAATTTTGTATCAATACACTTGAAAACACACACACACACACACACACACAAGGCACCTCTTTAAATATTCATTGATATTTTGCCTGATATGTAATTATTCAGAGAAAGCATTGCTTTCCCTGGTACAGAAGTTACAGATGGTTTTGAGGTACCATATGGGCTTTTGGAAATAGACCAATGTCTTCTGAAAGAATAGCCAGTGCTTTTAACTCCTGAGCCATCTCACTAACTCATAAGATATTTATTTTTATTTTTTAAAATTGTTATAGACAATCCACTTTGGTATACTAACACATTATAAGACTTCTTTTTGAAATTTCAGAGGTTTTCTTTTCTCTTATTAGAGTTCACAACAGTTTGCTTCTATAAACAAAAGTCATGGATTCCATGATTTTAATCATTAGTTAAACATTTATAGTTACTTGTTACTGAGAAATACTCATTATCTAGAGACTCTCATGTAGGCAATACAAATAACCTTTGCATCTAGTTGACCTGTGACTGAGTCTTCTAGTCTTCAGTGTCAGTGAGCAAGTCACCTACCTGATCTACATCCTAAATGACTGCAAGAGGTGATTATATCACCAAAGATTTAAGATCTTATAATATGATGATAGGGTTCTATTTCAAAGTTGTAATTTATATCTGAGTTGGTAGAATAGTGGAAGGTATACTTGACAAACAGCACAATTTTAGTTTATTTTCTAATCAAAGCTTATTTGGAAGTGATGGGAATTCTGATTCCTGTCTTTGTTCAAAGGTGAGTCTTCTGTTTTCTCCTGTACCTGCCCAGATCAAAGGATCAAAAATCTTCTTCATAGTACCTGCAAATTGACAAATTAGAGCCAAGATGTTTAGCAGACTTTTATACATACTAGAACAAGGTAATATTTTTCTATATTAGACAAGAATACTCATGAACAACTCAGTGGTTACAGTCAATCCACAAGGAAGAGCAGCCCCTATTACAGTTGGATCATCATGATGGAAA
Source organism: Mastomys coucha (assembly GCF_008632895.1). Classification (NCBI taxonomy): domain Eukaryota; kingdom Metazoa; phylum Chordata; class Mammalia; order Rodentia; family Muridae; genus Mastomys; species Mastomys coucha. The sequence goes on from NW_022196914.1 coordinate 18,868,862, forward strand.
GGACTAATTATAAAAACCACCATTCCTGTGTCACTATGTTTATGGAAAAAAGTAAACTTTGCATAAGAATAGCTTTTGATAAACTTAATCAGCCGTGTTAAAATGTAAGGCTTATATGCAAGAAAAGAAAATGGTAAAGATTTATTCTTTTCAAAAATAACTTTTACTAAAGAATCCATGGAAAATTTTAACTTAATCAATTAGTTATACTAAAAATAACTGAATGGTTGATTGAAGATATTTAAAAATATAAGAATATGATGTCTAATTACAAAAAGCATACTAACTCAAACGAATTATTTACCTTATTTAAAATTTTGAAAAAGTATAATTGCATTTAAGTTAGTTGTATTTTACAAAGAAAAAGATCTTGTTTTATTTGTTTCTATAAGTAAAAATAAACACATTTTTCTGTGCAAGAATAACAACACTTTCTGTAAAATTTAGATTCCCTGGTTATATAAAGGGCAAAGTTGAAAATGAAATTAAGCATTTCACTTCTGTTCTAAACCTTTTAAAAATTAACTTGTACCTCATTAAAGAGTTCATTAAACACTCATATGTGAAAATATGAAGCCCTTTCTTGACCTTTCCATAGTTATGTGTTAAGCATCTGTCCTCTGTGAGTCAGTGAAATATAAAGAGAATTCAAATAAATAAAATTGATATCCAAGAGTAAAAGGATTAAAGTTGAATAGGATGAGTAATAAATGCTGCTTCAAGTGCACAAAATTACCATAATCTTTGAACCTATTTAACATGGAAAAGCTCAAGATATGTAAGAGGTTTGCAACCCCATAGGAAGCACAACAATATCAACCAAGCAGACATCTCATAACTCCCAGGGACTAAACCACCAACCAAAGAGAACACGTGGAGGGACCCATGGCTCCAGCTACATATGTAGCAGAAGGTGGCCTTATCTGGCATCAATAAAAAGAGAGGCATTTGGTCCTGTGAAGGCTCAATGCCCCAGTGTAGGGGAATGCCAGGATGGTGAGGTGGGTGGGTGTGAGTGTGTGGTGGAGCACCCTCATAGAAGCAGAAGAGAGGGATGGGATAGGTGGTTTGTGGAGAGGAAACCAGGAAAGAGGATAACAGTTGAAATGTAAATAAATAAAATATCCAGTTCTTAAAAAAGGAAAAAAAGAAAAATAAAGAAAAATGAAATTTAAGACTTAAAAAGAAAACTTGATATTCTTATGCAAGTAAAGGTCATGATCACCTGACCAAAATTAAACTCTCAGAGCAGATTCATGTGAGTATATGTAACTATCTCTATCCTTACTCTCTCATGATTAATGTTAAAATTGCAATAATAATATTTATGTATATTACATATGAAATCCAGCAATTTTTCATTTTGCATTATACCCAATAAATATTATAAATTCAAGTGTCCTTCTCATAAATAAATCACAGCAGAGAGTGTCTTGTGGATATTTGTTAAAATATTAAATAAGTACTGAAAATGTGATAGAGAACAAGTATATTAAATACTATTTTCCTTCTTTTTTAGGTGTATTATATATTTATTTTGGTCTGAAGTAAGCATATAAAATACACTATTAAACACAAACACAAAAATACACCCTTTTTAATTTTAGAATTGAAAAGTTTCAAACTTTGGCTTTGAGTTTTGATCAACTATGAAGTTATATGTAAGTCATTAATTATTCTATTTCAATGTTACTTTTGGGTTTCAATCTATTTTCTATTCCACACTTAATTTCCCCAATCACTGCCTTTTAAATTTTTCACATCAGTCTTTATGATAGATTTAACTCAAATGTTCCTCTATTATCTAAAATTGGTAATTATGTATAGAATATATTTGTAGAAGCAACAATTTTAAAAGTTAAATCTTTAACTTGAAACTTAGTTTTAAATTTCAGAGATAATGGAATTATGAATTTCTTATAGATTTCTTCATAGTTCTGTACTATCAACTTACCTTTCATAAGAAGGGCCATGGAAGAATTTTCTTTATGATCACTAGCACTGTAAATAGCTAGAGTTAAGAAGAGTTGAAGAAAACATATAGTCTTACCATATATTCTTAACACTCTTATGTCCTCTCCCACATTGCATTTCTCCAAAGACTGTAGCACGTTTCTTGTAGTTGCCAACACTTTTATAGACTTGGTGTAGCCTGAACTATTGACAGGGGATTATAAGATAACACCCAGACTCCAAATAACTCTCTATCCATTTGTACACAATTTTGTACCGAGTTTACTAAAAAGTTTGAATAGTAAGATAGATCACCAAATATTTACTATCTGTGAAAACATAATGATCACTTCTTTAAACCAATGCATGTGTGTGTTCTCATTGTGCTATGTTGTCTGCATAAGGAAGAATATGGACGATTTAATAAAACTATCTATGTAAATAAGTGCTAATATAATAAATTGATAAACATTAAATAGTTTGAAGATCTTTATTATTAAAATAAAGCTTTGCAAATGATACAAACATCAAACACAAAAGCCAAACCCAAAGAAACAACTGAATGAAACAACTGAATGAAATTTTATACAATTAAAACAGGGATTTGAAATTATATATTAACTTTACACTTTTATTATTCAATAGTTTTATGCCTCTACCAAAGAGCACACACAAAAATTCATGATAGAAGTAGAATTAGAAAATAAATAAGCTTTGTATTCTCTACCACAGATTATACCAGTTACCTTTATTCAGTCCTTCCTCATCTCTTCACATATCTTTTTCTCAACTTTTCTCCATGTTATAATGTGCCCACATATACTTTTGCTACAAAAGTACATATATTTGTGATTAGGTTCTACATATTAGAGAAAACATAGATATTTTATTCTGAGATTGTATGACCTTAAAAAGACATATTCTAAGACCACCAAATTTTCTACTAATTTTAAAATTCTATTTTAGAGCTGCTGAATATGTATATATATATATATAAAGATAGATAGATAGATAGATATAGATATAGATATATGTGTGTGTGTATGAGTGTGTACATACATTTAATTTTCCACTTATTTACAATTTCAGTAATTCCAATTAATTGTTAAGGTGAATAAAGAAAAAATTAATAATACTGATTTCATGAAACCATAATCTGAAGGCATAATAGCAGATATACTACTCACAAATATTTGAAATTTAATATTCATCTCCTAGGTGTAAGACTGTTTTGTGTCAAAGCATAGGTGTAAAGATTAGAAGTCATCCTGATTAAGTACTCACCTGCTTGCATAGTGACAAACTAACATAAGCTAAGCATAATGATAGTAGTATAAAACTAAAATTGTAAATGTTATGTTACATAAGAACATGGAAAGATGGTTAGATGCCAGAGATTATGAAAGACAAATTGTATTTCTCCCAAGTAAACCCAACGTTTATTTTAAAAATTATGCCAGGTAACAGGAAATTAAACAATGTTTTTCTCATGATATCAAGTTTCACATCTTTTATAATTATTTAGAAATAATTATTTATCTATTCTGTGTATCAATGTTTCTCCTGCATTTATGTATGTGTATAATGTGCATGCCTGGTGCCTATCAAAGTCAGGAGTAGGAACTCTTCCTCTGAAAGTGGGGTTTCAGTTTACCAATTGGTTGCTGGGAACCACCTTAATTCAACAGGTCCTCTAGACACCAAGCCATTTCTCAAGCCCATGCTTTATAATCACTACATGTCAGCATATATTATCAAATTATTGTCATTGGGGAGATGAATAGGTACTAGATAAAGGTTCATAGGTTCCTATCCTAAGAATTTACTTGGGCTGACTTTTTAGTAGAAACATGAAACCACATTGTTTTAAAGGTAGAAAGGGTAGAGATTAATCAGTCTGCAGACATGGTAGATGAGACTGCTGGAAAGCAGTGTGCTGGTTCCTTCCAGTGAAATCCAGCCTGAGGTTCAGATTCTTTTTCTCCTTATCTGTCCTGTACTTGTGATGCCATAGAGTGTCTCTTTCTTTCTCAGCACTCAATAATGAATGTTTTTCTGTTGTCAACTCCCTTCTTTTATTTGTTCCCTTCCTATGTATAAATCTGAGAAACTGTCATTCAGTACTAACATTAAGTTGAACAGTCACTAGGAGCCTGCTGGGTATTCCTAGATGCTGGGTTTTGTAAGGACACATTTCTTTCTTGACAGGATAATAATTTGATTATACTGATTATGTGTTCTCCAGGCACAATCTCCATTCCAGGCTGATTGCTCTCAGTTTTATTATAGAAACGCCTCAAGGCATGGTTAGTTTTGTAGAGAGAAAATGTTTTACGTCTTTAAAAAGATTTGGTTTCCATGTTCAAATGCAGTACTGAAGTCCTATAATCCACAAGTTTATGCTTTAAATAATGAGAAAGATTTTATTTTATGGAGGTTTTTGTTTTGTTTTGTATTTTTTCCGAATTTTTAACACAGTGCAGATTTGCCAAAGAAGTCACTAATTTAGGAACAATATATAAAAAAAACATATAAAGTTTCAAATCACAACTTCTGAAAATATAGTCCTTATCTCTTTCATACTAAATATATTATTTGAGAATGCATCTGAAAAATATAATATATGCAATGGGCCAATAGTAGAGTGACTCAAGGAACTTCCTAATTGTACACTGGGTAAAAAAAAAAAAGAAAAAAAAAGATGTTCATTTCATGACTCACTAGCACTCCACTGTGTTAGGAAAATGATAATCATTACATCCCACAAACATCACAAAGTTGAAGTCACATTTCTCTGACCTTCAAATTTCTTGGAGTTGAGAGCAAGCAGAGATCAACAAAACCATTGCATCCATTGAAAGGGTTAAAGAGAAATCTTAATGGTAATGAGTACAGACAAATACACATTCTGAATATTATCCAAAGAGACATGTACAACAATAGACTGGGAATGAGGAGGTCTACTTGGAATAAGCAGTATTGTTTTCTTCTGCCCTGGGAAAAATGAGTCTGTGCATACCAGATATGCAGTTCTTCTATCCTCTACATGTTAATATGCAAAGGTAAAGTAAGAGAGTGACTATTGTAGCTTTAAGACAGACTCTACCTAAGTTTGATTAAATTTGGTATTGAAATAGAATTTGATTTTTTTGTGGTAGCAAAAGCTGTATTAACTTTTCCTGGCCCTTGAGGCATTGAGGGTGTGGCTGCTAGGTCACAGGTTTGTTAATAGGTAACAGAGTGGAGAGATAGTATGACTATGCTCAGTGTTCTGACCTAGGACCATCTGAATGATCAATAGCCTAACATTCCCTGAACACTGTGAGCCTGAGAAACCACCAGTCTGGCTCAAGAGGGCTTGAACAGAGAGCTAGCCTAAGATGACCACCACTCCAGTCCAGATAGATCTGGGTGGGCTCTCCATAGGACAGAAAGCAAGACTGCCTGGAATCACAGGCTTTAGGCAACAGTAAGCCAAGAAAAATGGCTACTTGGGTGGGCTAGTAGAAGAGTGAGCTTGAAACAAACACCAGATGGGCACAGAGAGGCATAGACAGGGAGCTAGCTTGAGATGAACACCACTCTGGTGATCCTCAGGCCTGTGAGAGATGTGTGTGCTTGGGATGACCCCAGCCTGGGGGCACCATAATGTATGAGTTGGGACTCCTGAGATTACTACTCCTATGCTGACAATTGGGGCCACATGTGGATCTGTGGCTCTTCAGCAGCAGGGCTCTATTACCACCAAAGTCCAGGTAGAATCCCTAGTCATTGGGGACATGTGGGCGTCTGAGGGCTGTGCAGAACAGATCCTACCACTCACCTGGGCATTATGAGAGTACTTGCCCTACAGACATGAGAGCCTAATAGCTGATAGTAGTATTTGGGAGAGCACACTGTTGGAATTGTGGATTAGCTAGCCCAAACAATTCAAACATTGGAGTACTGCCCCTACCACTCAACTCCCTGTGGTGGCATGGACAAGGGAGAGAGATAATATCCTGACCCCTCACCACCAGCAGCAGGCAGGAGACCTGGCCCTGGGGTCATATGAACAGGGCAGAAGTCCTTGTCCTTTACTAGTTGCAGGTTCCAAACCTCACCTGGTAAGCAGAATAGAGCTCGCCCTAGATGTGGGGATTATGGGTGAATAGGACTGAAAGGGGTGAGTGTGGGAGAGCCAGGCCTTCTTTCTCCCTGCTGTTTGGTGGAATTGGCAGGAACAAATTTTCTTCTATCCCTTTTGTCCTCTACATAGGAGGCTAGTAGTAGAATTGGCTTGGATGTGGTCATGAGAGCAGGAGAGCTGGCCCTGCCCCTCATATGCTGTAGCAGTTAGGGAGAGCAAGCCCTGCACCTCACTGAGACAGTACAGAAGAAATGACCCTGATTGTAGTTATGTTAGTGAGCAGGCAGGAGCATATGAGCATGGAAAAACTGGCACTAACTCTTGTCTGCTATGCACCAGTGGCCCCCTCCCTTGCCCCTTGCCAGCTCGGGTAGGTAGGAGAGTTAACCCTGAAGTCATGAGAGCAAGAGAGCTAGTCCTGACCCTCACATGCTGCAGCACTTAGGAACAGGCCCTGAACCTTTCCTGGGCAGCATAGCAGAGATGGCTCTGCCTCTTGTCTGCTGGGCAGTGGCACAGATGAGGTAGAGACACCCACTTTCCCTCCCGTCTTCACCATCTGTGGCACATGGGAAAGCTGGCTCCCAGGATTATGAGTAGGAGAACTGGAAATGTCCTTCATTGGCTGTAGCACTGAGGAGAGTAGGGCTTGCACCTTGCCTGGGCAACAGTGTAGAGATGGCCCTGGTATATGGCCTTGGTATATGGTCAGACAGGCCTGAGGGTATGAGAGCTGGAGAGATGACCATCTCTGATTCCTCTCAGGTCCAGATCTAGCACCTGAGAGGAATCATCTTACCCATCAATGAACTGCTGGAATGAATGAAGGGTCTGATCCTACAGATCCAAAACTACAGGATCTCCAAGGTATAGGGAAACAACAGAATATCTGAAGAGTCACAATAAGGATCCAGTATCAATAGAGTAGCAGAAGCCATAGACCTCATACCAGACCAATGGCATCATTGCAATAAATATTAGCAAGCAAAGATGTATGGATAAAAGGGAATACTATGGGATACACTGTGATACAATATGTTCATAAGATTTTTTTTCTCTGATGTTGGGCAGATTGCAAATATGGAGGGCAGGAATGAAGGTAGGGGGATGTGGAGGGCAGGAATGAAGGTAGGGGGAGATGAGTGGGCTTGCTGTGCATGATGTGAATTCACAAAGAACCAATAAAAAATTGAAGAAAAACCAGGTACTTCTAAATATCTGATTTTATTTTTTTTAACTTTTATTGCATTATGAAGACAAAAGTTACATGATTTCAATTTATCTGAATTTGTTAACATTTAAAAACATATTTTAAGTAAACAGAATTAAATCATATCCTTGTTTTCCTTTTGTACCCCAACTCCTCCCAGAGACCCCCTTCAATAACTACAATATCCTTTTTGTCATATTCCTTAAAATTTATAAAACATTATAACAATAAAATAAGTATTATAAAAGTTGTTTGTTATAAAACAACAATCAATTTAACAGTCTTATGTAGATGCTCATCTACAGCAATACTGAAAATACATTTTTCTCAATATAAATTTTAAATAACTCCAAATATATTAACTGTATATTTCAAAATAATACATCATTACTAGAATTTGTTAAATGAACATAAATATATAAAGTCTTTTTGTTTGTTTGTTTTGTATTTAGTAGAGGTTAAAATTTTGGCTCTTACTGTGGTACAAGCCCAAAATAACAATTTTTAGACATTGGGTTTCATTGTAATAAGGCTCTACTTCAATAACCTTCACATCACCAAAGGATTTTACCTCCATCATAGCTAAGCTGAGAGTTGAAAGTTCTGCTGCACCAAGAAATGAATTGGAGACAAGATTTTTGGATACAGACTTCTTTTTATGGTCAAAGCTATTTGACTTGAGTGAGTGACTTCATTCTCAGCCCACGGAGAACAGGTTACATTCATTTAAGAAATGGTGTATGTAATAAGATGGTCTATTCACAGTTGGTGCATATCTGACTTTAATAAACTAAAAATGGGCACACCCACGTATCCCTCCTTTCTGATGTGTACAGATCGTGCGGTAGCAGCATTGTGCTTATTATTTCATCCTCTTTTCAATGACAGATTTAAAGGGCTTTGTAGGGTTCTTCATAAGTTTACTCATACACATAAGATACTTTGATCTGTGAAACAGTCTTAAGCAATGTCAAAGGGTGATAACTGGAAAGAGCCAACATACAAAAGAAAGTCTGTGTATTGTACAGGTGGTCCTTGCAGGAAGTCGTTGCTTCATCTAGCAAGAGATAAGCCTGATTGTGCAGAGAATATGATTCATTTATCCATCCTGAATCCTTAAGAAAGGACTGATTTCCTGAAGCTAACAGGCCTTCATTATCCATTAGTTGGCTCCTCTATTGCATTTCTGAATATGTGGTGTATGCCTAAAACTACTTCTACTGGATTATAAGCATGAGTGTCAGAAGATCATAAGGTATACATTAGAATGATGACTAATGGCATTGCTTCTCAGTCTTTTTCATGCTGCAACCCTTTGATACACTTTTTCCTGTTGTGAATACCCCAATCATAAAATTATTTAGTTGCTACTTCATAACTGCCATTTGCTACTGTTATGAATTCTAGTGTAAATAGCTGATATGGAGGATATCTGATATTTGTTAGGGATTGTTTTGAACCACCAAACAATCAAAGAAAGTGAATCTAGGAAGAGATGGGGTAAATAGTCTATGAAGAACTATAGAGGATATTTATAGGCAATTGAAAACAATCTAGGTGTTTTATTTATTTAGAAATTTTGCTAAGACTGTGTAGGATAATGCATAATAACTATTTTCAGGATGATGAATTAATGATTTTTATTTATTATTTTACGTGTTTACCTGCAGGTTTCCTGATGTAACAGAATTTTGTTTTTCTCCAAGAATAATTAGCCAACCTCTGAGATATTTTTAAATATATAATATAACTTTATATAGCTAGCATATTTTGATAAGTCCTTTACAATCTCATAGAGTGTATTTTGAAATTATTTACCCCAACTCTTCCCAGATTAAGTGTCTCCTCTCTTCCCTTTCCACTTTGACCCTCACCTTTTATGTTCTTACTTCTGTTTTAAGATGAGACTATCTTACAGCAGATATCCTTGTCCCCTGATTCTGAACATCTTTTGGCCGATGTTGTTGCCTTAAACCTTAGATTTAGAGCTTTGGGCATACGTTTGTTAGTTGGAGATAGGTCATCTTACAGACATTTGTTCTTCACACTTTGGATTTTCTTTAATGATCTCCATTTGCTGTGAAAAAAAATAGTGTCTTCAATGAGGAGCAAAGCTACAGGCATCTGCACTAATCAAGTTAAGTTTTTAGAGTGCAGTAAGAGATGCTATCAGTTGGGAGAGAAGCAGGAGTAGGTTATCCTTTAGATTCCATGACATAGCCTGCCATAGGAAATTGGCCAAAGTGCCAATCATGAATTCCCTTCAGTTTTGTAAGTCTAAAAATCAAGTAAATAGTGTTGGTAACTGCCAGGATATAAATACTTCTGTTCTACCTTTTAGAATATCTTCATTACTTTTGTATATTTTGCAGTTCCTAGACATCGCAGCTAGAAAGGACTATTGATTGCTGTTCTCCTTTGGCAACTTGTAGAGCTCTGATACTATGATATCTTGTCCTAAAAAAGAAGGACAAGATACTTTACCTTCAGCAAAAGGATGTATACCTTCAAACAAAGATAGTGAGAGTTCATGTTTTAGAGTATCTTTGGGCTCATTTGATCAACAATTCAGCAAAAGCTTTTCTATGCTTACACCTTTAGTTCGGGCACTTGGCATGGTGGGCAAGACAGATAGAATTCTGTGAATTCATGGCCAGGTTTGTATGTATAGAGTGTTTCAGGCAAGTTGGGGCCACATGGTTAGACTCTGTCTGAATAAATAATACATTGCCATTTCAGACAGATATTATAGGACACAAATCTATAAATGTTAGTATGTAACACATAGAGGTTTAATTGCTAATATATTCGTACTCATCAATATGCAAAGAGAATTACTCTGTGTAGGTTGGACTGGGAGTTTTCACTTAAAAAGAGCTCCAGTTTAGGTGCATTAGGTTATAGTGCTAGGTTATAGTGCCTGATATTAAGTGGTATAGTTCAAAAGCATACACACCAATTTAAACTGTTCTTTCTTGCCTTTTCTTCTGAAAATATAATTTAATTTAAATTCCTTATTGAGATAAAAACAAGGCCTCAACAATTGAGGAGAAAAGACTTTTTCTGTGAATATATACTTAAATGTTAAATAAATGCAATTTCTCTGTATAAAGAACATGATGATTTTTATTCTGCCATTACACAATGCATCTTTTTTCCAAAACAGCATGAAAATATCAAAAATGTATTATTACTTTAAAAGAGATGTTTTTCTTTTATTGCAAGCATAACTCTCCAAATACAAAGTGCTCCTAATCTACATAAGGGATGATAAGATCCTATTTGTTTCAGTTGTATTAAATCAACATGCAGTTTTAGCTGTTTTAACTAAACAGGATTGTAATTATTAAGCTATTACTATTGAGAAACATATTGTGTTTTGAGGATCACGCACAGCTGGAGTATACACGCTACCTCAAGCACCAGATGCTCCATTTCCATCATTTGTTTAGATTTATTCAAACATAAACATGAATGAGCAGAAGAATGAGGAGGTACCAAGCAGTCTTTTATTGAAAATTTGCTAACTTTTTCTTTTATTAATCATTTTTAGTTGTTTTCATTTTTCTTTTATTTTTGAGATTAAACTATATTTACATCATTCCTTCCTTCCCATTCCCCCTCCAAACCCTCTCATATACTTCTCCTTGCCTTCTTCAACTTTATGGTCCCCTTTTCATTAATTATTGGTATTCTCATATATGTATTTAAATATATATTCAAAATATGATTTACTCAGTCTGTATAACGTTATTCCTGTGTTTTCAGGGCTTACCATTTGGTATTGGACCATAATTAGAGTTTTCTGCCCTGAGTATAACTATTTCTTTCACTATGAGAATAGTTTCTATGCCTGTAGTTTTGTGTGTTGAGTGGAGGAGTCAAGATTGATCCCCTGTTCACATTGACATGACTCTTGTTGTTGACCTTCCCAGATCATGCTTAGATATTCATGTGAGACTTTGTTCCAGGAATTGTTAAAAAAAAAATGAATCCACCCCACAAACTACCTTTCCTGTACGGCATCATCATGTCCCAGCGGGTTCTTGTTATTTTCTCCCAGTTATTTTAAACATCTTGCTCACATGCAATGCCTTACACACCCCCACAATCATTCATCTAGCTAGCGCCTAGTACCCAGTAGGTAATGGGTGACTCTTAAGGCTTTAATATCCAATCAGGTTTACATAATAATAAGATCACAATTTACAAGATGCCAATACAATAATTTCAGAACCAAATTATAAAGACAATATTTTGACCCAAGTAATTTAACATTGTAAAAACCTTAGCCTGGTTATAACCACACAAGGTCTTACTCATCCTCGTCATCTGACTCCATGATGAAGATCTTGCTCTTCCTCCTCTCTGACCTTTCTCCTCCTCAAACTCTAGATCCACCTCTCTATTCCTGTCCAATCACAGGCCTGTAACTGCACTAATGTGATTGGACAGAGAAAATGCTGCAAAAAGGTTTTATGAATATAACTCCTGAAATTATTAGGTAATTCAGTTTCATAGCCAACACTTCTTGATGCTATAGCCCTCCTAATTCTGCTTCCATGTTTCCTGAGCCTTGAGTGCAAGGGTTGGTTTTGGGCTGTACTCATTGGAACTGGTCTCCATAATTATTTATTTTAACTCTTCTGCAGAGTTCTCCATCTCTTGCTTAGAAAAGATTCTTTGATGAGGGGTAAGGACTACACTGATCTGTGGTTAAAGACAAATATTAGATTGTAGTTAGGGATTGTGGTGGCTTAATAGAGTTATAGTTATCCAATTTTCCATGATTCATGGTTTCACTAGTTATGTGTAATTATAAAAATTTCCAGTACCAGCCATGATTTTACTCTTACTGTTGACTTTTAATAAATAACAAAAACAAATATAAAAAAATAGCATGAAGAATTTAAAATAAACTGTATAAAGGGAAATGACAAACTTCCATCAAATGTACTTGTATTAGTTACATTTCTGTTGCTATGACAAAACATGTGATGAAGAAAATTTATATAAGGGAAGGTTTATTTGGACTTACACTTAAGAAGAATAAGAGTGTGTTATGACAGTACTGAGGCTTTTCAAATAGTTGCAGGCCTGGTGGCAAGTAAAGAAATCTAAGAGTGTGTATTTTAAATGATAAGCAATGAATAGAGACTGGACATAGGTGAGGTTTGCAATAATCAAATCCACTCTCAGTAACACATCCTTTGAGAAACCTACACCTCCTAAATTTCTCCATACAGCACTATCAACTGGGGTCTAAGTGTCCAAATGGCTGAGACTTCTGGGGACATTTTGTATTTGAACCATGTTTCCCTGACAGGTTTCTACCTTTACAATGAGACATTCTGTAACTTTTTGTTTGTTTGTTTGTTTGTGTTTTTCGAGACAGGGTTTCTCTGTGTAGGCTTGGCTGTCCTGGAACTCATCCTGTAGACCAGGCTGGCCTCGAACTCAAAAATCCACCTGCCTCTGCTTCCCAAGTGCTGGAATTAAAGGTGTGTGCCACCAATGCCCGGCCGACATTCTGTAACTTTGTAAAACATTCTTTAACAAACATTTATATAACAAGATACTATTATATAAATATTAGCTAGTTTCATCCAATTTTAACACAACTAGATAGCAACTTCTTCCACTGAAGTTTCAACATATCTCGGAGATCATACTACTACCTATTTTGCATGGTATCACCATTTCAAACATTTATCTATAGCTCAACGTTAGCATGTAATCTTGTGCTTATCATAATACAATACTACAATATTGAATACAATATTAGTTAAGTTTCTTTTGCTATGATAAACATCATGAGAAAAAGTAATTTGAGGAGTAAAATGTTTGCCTCATTTTGACATTTCCCATCCTCCTTGATGAGAAGTCAGAGGAGGAACTTAAGGCAAGGAACCTGGAGGCAGGAACTGAAGAAAAGGCCATAGAGGAGGAATAATGCTTACTGAACTACTTTTGATGGTTATTCCCATATCCCAAACAATACAAGCTGCTTTAAAATTATAATGTGCCCATGAGATAGTCTATACCATTAATTAAGAAAGTTTCCTGTAAACTTGTATCCAGGCCATCAGATGAAGTCACTTTCTCAACAGAGTTGAATTTCAGATAATTCTAGCTTGTATAAACAAAACCCAAGCCAGAATGTGAGGTACATCTGTTTTAATATGTGCTGTGTACTCTCACTAACTATTATATATTATAAATTGTTCTTTTGTTTTCAAATAGATATCACATTTTAAATATCTATAGTTCAAATTTTATAAGTAGTATATGTTAGCCAGGAAATATAGACTTCCTTACTTAAGAGAAATAAACAGATGTACCTCCAAAATTGGCCTAATTTATATAATTCTAACCTATGTATAAAAGTTCACACCTTCTCTCAAAGTCTTGGCAAATCATTTATCAGATATTTGAAATATTTTTAATAATGTGGTAGATGAAACACTAGATTTAAACAGTTTAATTTTTATGTTTATTTTTACCAGTGAAATTATTATATTCTTATATAATAACAGAAGCCACATCTTTTCATGTCCTTATTTTATCACACACAAACACACACACACACACACACACACACACACACACACACACTGTCTAGTCTATGTGAAATTACTTTTGTATATACTCTCAAGGTGGAACACCCGGTATTGTATTATAACAACTTTAGCGATTCTATCCTGGGGAGGACTTTCTCCCACTCTCACCATCCACACTCATCTCTAGTCCTTTGATTAGTATCCTTGGTCCATGAGATTTCCCTTTGAGCTTAGCATATCTTTGAGTACTTTGCATCATATCTCACCATGACCGACAGAGTCTACTAACTTGATTGTCTGGGAGCTCTCAGATATCGAGACACCAACCAGTGGACACACACAAGCTGGAACAAGGCCCCGGCACATATGCAGCTCAGTTTCCATGTGGGCCTCCCCAACAACTGGAGCAGACTATGATATCCATTCCCCAACAAGGCTGCCTTGTCTGGCCTCAGTGGGAGAGGATGTATATAGTTGATGTAACTGAGTAGGGAGAGCCCTACCCTTTAGTGGGAGGAGGGTCACTGTGAGGGGAAAGTGAGAGGGCGAGCAGCATTTGGTGTGTAAATGAATAAATAAATGATTTTTTTTAAAAGAGGCCATGTACTTAAGAACAGTGATAAATGTGCTCAGTAGGGTGAATATATGTGTAGTAATACAGATAGTGTGTGTGTGTGTGGGTGTGTGTGTGTGTGTATGGGTGTGTGTACTGTAAATGTTCCTAAGGATAATTATAGAACAGTGTATGGGAATGGAAGAATTAGAAGATGGTAGGAGTGTGAAGAATAATGGAGATTTAGGGCTCACAAGAAGGGTTTTCAAAACCATACAAACTTTTAAAAAGCAATCAGAGATTAATTTTTAATATACACTTTCTTTTTTCTGATATTTTCCTTTCCTTTTTTTATTACATGTTTTATTTACAATATCTCCTTTCCCAGGTTCCCCTCCAAAAAAAAAAAAGAAAGAAAGAAAGAAAAAGAAAAGAAAAAAAGAAAACAAAAACTAAAACAAACATCTGTTCTCTCTCTCCCTTCCCCTGCTCACCATCCTGCTTACTGGTCCTGGCATTCCCCTACACTGGGGCATAGAACCTTCACAGGGCCAAGGGCCTCTCCTCACATTGATGAACAACTTGGCCATCCTCTGCTATACATATGCTGCTGGAGCCATGAGTCCCACCATGTGTACTCTTTGGTTGGTGATTTAGTCCCTGGGAGCTCTGAGGGTACTAGTTAGTTCTATTGTTGTTTGTCCTAAGGGGCTACAAACCCTTCAGCTCCTTGGATCCTTTCTCCAGCTCCTTCATTGGGGACCCTGTACTCTCAGTCCATTGGATGGTTGTGAGCCTCTACTTCTATATTAGTCGAGTACTGTCAGAGCCTCTCCAGAGACAGCTATATCAGACTCCTGTCATCCAGTACTTGCTGGCATCCAAAATAGCGTCTAGATTTGATGATTGAATATGGGAAGGATTCCCAGGTGGAACAGTCTCTGGATTGTCCTTCCTTTAGTCTCTGCTCTATAATTACTTTATATCCCTGTATCAGCTCCCCCATTCCTCCCAGTTCCCTCTAATGAAGAACCTTCCCACATTCCTCCCTTTCTTTCTCTTTTGAGAAAGAGGAGCCCTCCTCTAGGTATCACCCAACCCTCACTCCTTACCCACTCCCCCAGCACATCCCCCAGTCACTAAAGGACTAGACACATCCTCTCCCACCATGGGCAAATATGGCAGTGCATTTAGGGAAATGGGCTCCACAGGCAGGCAACAGATTCATGGAAGCCCTTCCACTCCCAGCTCCTGTTGTTGGGGACCAAGCAGCTCATTTGGTACATTTCCTGTCACAAGGGAATTGTAATAGGCATACAGTATAAATTATTATGACAAAATAGTTAAATAGCTAAATGAAAACCAAAGTAATTGAAATAACAGAAGCAGAAGGAGTCAATTTAAAAGTATCCATTAAGTTTCTTTTCTCCATTTATTCTCTGTTGACACAGTTGATGATTATTTTCATTTTCTGTAAAGCTGTATGTGTATTTTATAAGTAGAAGGTAGATCCAAGGAAAAGTTTTTTTAATCTAATATATGCCTAATTTTATTGTTGTTATTTATTGATTTTTCCCACACAGTAGATAAAAGTTATAAGATTAAATAGCAGAACCATAAAAATGATAAATATTTTCATGATAAAAATGATAGCTTTAGTTTGTCCTTTCAATTGAGGGGTAGTAATTTTGTAAATATAAAAAAGTCTCTGAAATACTCCCAATGAAGTCATCAACTTAAAAGCCTTTGTTTTTATAAGACTACAGAGCAGCAATTATGTTTAAATGCTGCAAATTCCCTAGGAAAGCATATCTGCACTGTATCTAATACTACTCTAGAGGATAGTGTTGCTAAGATTTGGATTTTATACTGAATTTTTTTCTTCAAGACTTAAACATTTATAATTCAGTGGCCAAAACAAGTTAATTGCAGTGTCCACAAGATGGTAACACGACTAGGAGTCCATTCCTTATATTCAGTCTTTTGAATGATTGTATTACACAGCATTTCTGCTACTTTATTTCCTAATTGCAGAAGCTATAAAGCTACATAAACTGAATAATAAACAAAGGCTGGAGATATGTACACCAAATTGCAAAGATAATCTCATTGAGTTTTCCCGATAGTAAAAGCAAAAATCTGTGACTTTCAGTGTTCCTTCTAAACATGAGATATTTAATGGATATTGTATTACTAGTCCCACAAAATTTAGGAACTCCTTAAAAATGTTTGGTTATTTTTTAAATAGGTCTGAATGAATGAACCAAAGAGGTGGCGATGCTTAGCTATCTTCCTGCGTAGTCTGTAACACTAATCCGCACAGTCAAGCAGAATTCATCTGCCATTTAATAATATTCCACTTATGTGGAGATTGTTTTTATTCTAAATTAGTTGTCAGACACTGTGAATTTTGACCCATTTATAATGTGTAAGGTTATTCTCACATTTAATTTAAAGTATGCATGACTGACTTCTCTAAGCTAGTAAAAAAAAAAGATAATTTGAGAAAAATATCATACCTCCTATCCAAACAATTCAGTTGATTATTACTACATATTCAATTTAAAAAATTATATGATACTCCACATTATAGCAATGTATATGTACTTTTTAAACTATATGTAAATATAAAAAGCACTATGTGGACTCCAGAGATAGTTCAACTTGAGCTCTCATACTGCTGCTGCAGAAAACCCAAGTTTAGATCACAGTACCTACATAACACAACTCACAACCCCCTGAATGTAGCTCCAATGATCTAATACCCTCTTCTGAGGGACCCTGTACTCATTCATTCACAAACCTGCATATACATAAATACATAAATAAAATATAAAAATTAAAATAAAAAATCCTAGTATCTGATGAGAGTATGTAGCTTGCAGATAGATCAGTTAGCAAACTTTTACCACATAAACATAAGTGTCAGAGGCAGTCTAAATTACCTGCAAGCCTGGTGAGATGGTGCAGGTGTACAATCCCAGTCCTGGGGAGCCAGCTATCTTAGACTGATTTGTAAACACTTTGTCTTCATGATACAAAATGACCATTGCTAAAAAAACTCCAAATAAGGTACTAATTCCTGTGGAATACTAAGGATCACTCTCTTGTCTCATACAGTTACATATATGTAAAGGCACACATATATGTACAGTTACAATATTTTCTGTACCCACAGCCATGAGCAAATGCAAAAAGGAAAGGAAACAACTATAAAATAAGAAAGAAAAAATGAACTCTGTTTTGAAGATTTTTTTAAGTTCATTTATTAAAAATAGTTTTCTTTCTATCATACAACACATCCAGACCACTTTCCCTCCTCCACACCTCCCAGGTCCCTCTCACTCACCGTTTCCTCCAGATCTACTTCCCTTGCCTCCTATCTTCCTGCTGTGTTGCCTTGTCTCATGCTCTATAGGAAGGGTTTTTCTTTGTCTTGTGTATCCTGTTCTGTCATGTTCGGTTGCCATCTCTTGGAAGCCTGCTCTCTTTTCTGAAGAGTTTTTAATATTGCTCACTTGAATTCATAATGTGAAAACAGGAAGAGTCCTTAGTCATGTCATTTTCATTTAGTTCACATCATTATAAGCCCAACCTATACTGGAGCATGTTCATTCATCAGCCAGGGCACAGAAACCACTCGGTGTAAAAAATCTAAACCAAAGACCAAGGGCAGTAAAAA
>NW_022196914.1:18887013-18916914 GCF_008632895.1 Mastomys coucha
AAAAAAAAAAAAAAAAAAAAAAAAGCATTATGAATCCAAGAATGATTTTGTTTTGATCTTGAATTACTTAATTCTCTCTAATATAAAAGAATATTGAAAAAAACAGGATTTTATCTTTTAAATGGAGATTTATTATCTGATGATTTAAACATGATTGCCACTCAACTTTAAGTCAAAAGCAGGGTATCTTAGCTGAGTTCAAGCATGGTTTAAGTTACTTTGATTCTACAGTTTTAAATGTCACAAATACAACCTAATTATTTTAACAACATAAGCACCGCCAGAGCCATGTATTAATTTACTTACTTTCCATTTATTTTTTTGTCTTCTCTCAACAAATGTTTACTTATGGTCTACAATAATAAAATAAACAAAAGCAGTTAGTGTGGAAATGGAAAATACACAAAGTGTGAAGAAAAACTAACAGAACTCTAATATCAAGATGTGATAGCTAATATTGTCTATTCACCAGATCTAGAATTTAAAAGAAGATAAGATTCTGGACACTCTTATTAGAGATTATAGAGGTTAGCTCAATGGAGTTAGTGAGATTTACTTGAATTATGAATGGAACTGTTCATACTTTCTTCCTCTACACTACATTAAAGGGAAAACATGCGCTTGGCATGCTGAGCAGTCCCTTTCTGCTGCATACCTGAGTATCCAGTGTGGTCAGTTGCGTGAGTCTCCTCTTAATTCCCCCAAATGAGGATTCAGTACAAACCCTTGCATCCTTAGATGGATTTTGTCAACTATTTTGACTAAACAATAGTACAAATAGCAGGCTCATAGTAGACTACTTTAGCAAGAATGAGATCAAGTTTATAAAAATTTAGAGAAAGAGGCCATAACAAAGAATTTCAATATCTAGATTTTCAAGTGAAGGGTTAGGGGATTATAACAAATTTTTTTGTTGTTGTTTGTTAGTTTGAGAAAAAGACTTTTATATAATACTGATTAGCCTAGATTTCCCTGTGCAGATGAACTTCCTTCATAATCATAATCATCTTAATTTAGTCCTTCCAAGGCTGTCATTACATATATGTGCCACCATGCAGAGCAGGAGGATGCTATTTTATCCTTCCTGCAAGCCAACAATTTGGCCTGGCAGAGTTAGTATGGAAAAGTTGAACTACTCTGAGTCACAGACAAAAGTTTGGTAAAACTCCCAAAAATTCTATGTGATGTACACAAATTTGCATTTGGACTGTAAGCAAATGCTATTTATATCAACTGGCAGTTGGAGGTATGAATTTAATTATTTAACTCACAAATTATATACTGGATATAAAAGACTCTCCAAAGTTATGCAGAAAAGAGTTAACTGGAACTCTAAGAAATGAAATATATAATGAAAACTCAGAAGCAGATGTCATTATAGAATGAAGAAACAGATTTAAAGTAAAAACTGTAAACATATAGTAATGAGTGGATACAGTGAGGACTGCAGCTCTGGGGCTAGACAAGTATCTGAAAGTGTGTCTTACCAGTAAAGGAAGATAAGCCTACATCTCCCAGGCCAGTGGAAACCTTGAAGGTTTCTGATGAAAATAAAATTGACTAAAATCCTAGATGTGCCATATAAAGAATAATTTACCATATGTAATGAATCAAAACTAAAGAAAAGATGATCTTTTTTAGTACCTATAATTTTCATTGTCAACTATTAAAATTAACATTCAAATACAACCACTTTATATTTAATATGCCTGACAGTACTAGGGTCTTTAAAGAGCCTGTCTAGGAAAAAGTAAGGTTGTATGCTTTTCAGACTGAGTCATTGTCAAAAAGAAGCTTGTTCATTAGACAGGCTGACTTTCAGAATTATGCTTCGAGATTTCTAGTTTAGTTCTGATAGCTACACTGAAATTTCACTTTAACTGTATCAGTAGTCTTATTTTTTTCCACATTTTGACAGTATTGGTCACTGTAAGTTATCCTTGCTATGAGTGGATATGCATTTAGATATATTCAGTTAGAATATACATTGGAACTTGCTCTATGAGGCTGTTGTTTTGAAGGAAGCTCTTCTTCTGTCTCCGTACTGAGCTCAGTGCCCCTGTTGCTTTATTCAGAAATGATGTCTTCATATATCCCCAAATAAAAGCAATTCCTAAATAAATGGCATTCTTATCTAGAATATACATTTACGGTATAGTTGCTTTACATAAGATGAATAAGATCCCACTAATGATTAATATATTAATCTGTGCCTTAAGAAGTTCATGGTAATTTTGTTTTATGAACATATGTACTAGCATGTGCCTTGCCATTTATACAGATACTAGAAGTATCATTCAGGAAAAAGAAAGATCAAGGTTTTATGAAGATAATTTGCATAACACATGAAATAGAAAGGAAACTGAGTTAAATGTGCTGTTTACTATTACTTTGAAGATTTAAAATATGCAGACAATGAGTTTTGATTATATTTACCCCACAATTGCTATCACTAGCTCCTCCAGATTCATACCATCTGTCTTCCCAACTTATATTTTGTTGTTGTTGTTGTTGTTATTTTTTTAACTACCCACTGAGTCCAAATTGTGCGGCTCATATACACATGGATATGGCCCACTCACTGGGGCAACATCAACTAACTACAAGCCATATCTTAAAAAATGTCAACTCTTTCTCCTCCCACTGCCATCAAGTGCCTATAGCTCAGTCGCTAGGTGTTGCTGGCCGGCGGCAACAATAAGAATGGGTTTTCTGGAATATGAAGTCAGGGACCTGGCAAGCCATATCATTACCTTAATCCACATGGAAGTTTCTTAAAAATTAGACGACATGGAAGTGTGATCACTCAGCCATCTTTCATTTAATCATAAATCCTTGTTACAAGCCAACAGGTAGTATAGGTGAGGCAAAACCCCTCCCCCAAGTTCATCAGCCTATTGGCCCAATCAGCAACTCATTATTCGGTCTCTGGAGGCAGGACTTCTGATGTAACTGGAACCAGGAGAGAGGCTTGGCAAATAGCAGGAGGTGGGCAGAGAGGTGTGGTTCTGAGAGGGTCTGAAGAATTAGCCCTCAAGTAGGAGGGTTACAGCTATGGTTATGATCTTGATCCCATTCTTCATGCTGTAATGTAAAGTGGTTTGATATTGTGCAGGTCTTTTGCCGTTAACTACCACTGCTGTTCATCCAAATTCAATCATGTGTAGACATCATTTAACACTTTCCTCCTCAAGCTCTAACTCTTACAATCATCTCTTCTTTTCCTGTCTCTTTCCATATTCCATACCTAAATCTTGCAGGAATGGAACTTAATAGAAATGTTTCATATAAGGCTGAGCAATGAACAGGCACTCTCTGGACGTGAATCATTTCTGAATTTTTATGTGTTAATTATAGTCCACTGGAAAATAAACTTCTGATAAGGATAAGAAGGCAGTTTGACAGTGTATACATTTGGCAAAATATTAATCGGAGGGTCTTCCCCTGTGACTTCTGAGCCCTTCAGTCATGGCTACTTGGCTAGATTTACAGTAATATGCATGTGTTTCCTCCTGTGAAACATCCTTTAAATCCAATAAGAATGCAGTTAATTACCCATAACATATGTATTCTAATATACCCATGGCCATATCTTGCCAAGCAAATCATGATTGCCATTCAGAATGTTTTCAAAACATTCACCCCACAATGTGACAGTACCTTCTGTTACCATAAAAGCTAGAAGAGAAGGGAGAAAGTTCTTGGTTAGTACCAACTTGATGTCCCCATTTTTTTTCTTACCAAGATTTTGTTGTCTTCAATAGTGCAGTCTTACTGTCAAGTCTGGGAAGCAATCAGAAGCCATGCAATAGTCTCTATTGCTTTGTGTGGTGATCTATAGAGTATCCCTGGCCAACAACTCTGTGAAGATATTCCATATTAGTCACTTTTATTTGGCTTTTTGTTTGACAACCTCTGGCTTCAGAAAGGAACATTAGTATTATCTGTGTAGAGTAACTCCTACTGACCTCCGTGTATAATTTATAATAGCAAGTTTCTTTGTTTTACTCAGACATTGATTAGTTACTCCTCATTCTCACACCATCTGTGCCCTATAATCCAATCCCATGCCTCTTTCTAAACCCCATTCTTCATTATTCCTATTCTACCACATGTTCTCTATAATTCCTCCCATCTCAAGGTCCCGCTACACTGGCCTTCTTCTTCCTGGCATTTTTTTTATTAGATATTTTCTTTATTTACATGACATATGATATCTTCTTTCTCAGTTTCCCCTCAAAAAAATAAAACAAAACTAAATACAAAAAAAACAACAAAAACAAACCCCTATTCCCTCCCCCTCCCCCTGCCTGCTACCCCACCTTCTCCTGCTTACTGGCCCTGGCATTCCCCTACACTGGGGCATAGAACCTTCACAGGAATAAGGGCCTCTCCTCCCACTGATGACCGACTTGGCCATCCTCTGCTATACATATGCTGCTGGAGCCATGAGTCCCACCATGTGTACTCTTTTATTGGTAGTTTAGTCCCTGGGAGCTCTAAGGGAACTAGTTAGTTCATATTGTTGTTTGTCCTAAAGGGGCTGCAAGGTTTCAGCTCCTTGGGTCCTTTCTCTAGCTCCTTCATTGGGGACCATGTACTCAGTTCAATGGATGGCTGTGAGCCTCTACTTCTGTATTAGTCAGGTACTGTCACAGCCTCTTGTAATGAGCAGTCTAAGTTATACATGCAATCCAATGTTTCTATTGTAAGATCTGTCGGTGAGTTAGACCATTTGACATTTGTATTTCTGAATGTGTATTATCTTATACAGTACACTTTTCCCTTCTTCTTTATGTTTGCTTGCAAATTTCACAATTTCATTTTTCTCCTCTGTCAAGTAAAATTTCATCATATGTGAGCATCATTACTTCATTTTATATTTATCTGCTAACAGAAGTAGTGACTGGGTCTGCAGCTTAACTATTGTGAAGGGAGCAAGTAATCATGAACTGGCGTTTGTCTTCGTAGTGGGAAATAAACTTTGGATAGATCACAGTAGCGGTGCCATGGGTCATATGAATAGTCTGTGAAGCCTCCCCAGTGATTCCCACAGTACCTGCAACATTTTATACTCCAAGAAATGGTACATAGGCCATTTTCTCCACATTCTTAGCAGAATTCCTTGTCATTTGTTTTCTTGACTTTAGCCACTGTGATTGAGGGGAATAGTTTCAATTTACATGTCCTAACAGTTAAAGATACTAAATACTTTTTAAAATATCTGTTTATTTCTACTTCTTCTTTTGAGAAATCTGTTTAGTCAGTTCCATGCCCTAATTCCAATTGTCATTAGTGAAAGTGCACAATGGTAGGATTTACGGAAGAAGCAGAGTGAAAAGGATAATGAGTTGAGTTCAAGACCAGCTTGGGTTACACCTTTGTGGCTAAGGAAATAGTTCTTTGACATAGAAAATATTTCCAGGCTTTGTTTTTAATCTAAGATTTATGAATTTAAAAAAGTAGTTCCAGTCAAAGACCTTATTTACAAAGAGTAGTATTTGAAGTGTACAGGAGAAATGCAAATCTCAGAAAAAGTAGCAATAGAAATTGAATATTATTATTTAAAGAGATTGTTAGAAGCTACATGCCTGATGTGGGTTGTATTGTTTACTCATTTTTTTTCTGAGTAGTGATTCATTCCATGTACTAGAAGTGAAATTCCACAAGCAACGTCAGACAGCTCAGGCAGAGCACAGATCAGAAAAGCAATATATTCAGCACTTTTCATAACCGTCATGAGATTAATGTGTATGGAGTTGAAAAGGCACTTACATGATTTTACAATAATACACCAGATCAACATTTCTATAATGCATTTCAAAAGTCACTTCCTTCACCTTGTACTCATGAATTATGCTTTGATAAGTAACTTAGAATAAAGGAGAGAGATGTTAATTTCATTGGAGCATCACACCAAATGGTGAGAAGCTATTAAGATAATGACACTTTTTTTATATATTTGTCATGTTGGCTTCTAAGAAGCGTTACGATAATCTCTGTCTTTTAAACTCTTGGTAATAAAAACCTATGTGAAATTAAAAATATATCACCAAAATAAAATTGGCACTAAGAAAAATAGAAAAAAGGCATTTACTTCAACAAAATGTTTCAATAGATGTCAATATTGTGACTTGAATAATTTGTTATTCTAATGTGAATTTAGAAAACAATCCTGCCAGGCAGTGGGGGTGCATGTCTTTAATCCCAGCATTGGGAGGCAGAAGCAGGAAGATTTCTTAGTTAGTGGCCAGCCTGGTCTACAGAATCAGTTCCAGGACAGTCAGGGCTACACAGAGAAACCCTGTCTTGAAAAAGAAAAAAACAAAACAAAACAGTCCTAATACAGTCTGTGAGTTTTTATTCTCTTTCCAGTGCCTGTACAACTTTGGACCTAGAAAAATAGCCATCTTTCTTATAAACTACAGAGAATATTGAATATATAAAATAGAAATATGTATTTTTGCTCTCACAGAATAGTGTAACATTTGAATAACACATTTGTCAGATGTTTGAAATGTAATTCCAATCCTACATAATTCTTGTACCACTAATAAGATGCTATTGTTATCTCCAGTTCATCAGAAAGGTTGCTCATATAAAAAAAGTCCAGACTGGTGGTCTTAAACCTTCCTATCCCTAACTATATAATGCCACTTTTTTTTAAAAAAAAATTATTGGTTATTTTATTTATTTACATTTCAAATGTTATCCCCCTCCCTGATTTCCCCTCTTAAAACTCCCTATCCCACCTCTCTCCCACTGTGCTCCTGCACAACCACCCACTCCAGCACCATCACCCTAGCATCTGTTTTTTCAATTACACATAAAAAATCAAACAATTAATCAAGATGTATTTTGTTTTAAAATAATTAAGTATATCTTTTTGCCCATCTGAATGTACTACATTTAATGCTACATGATAGTTGATGCTTATCTGCAGGGGGGACATTTAATATGAAGGTAATTTAAAAATCTCATTTTTCTTATAATACAAACAAGTCACATTCTTTTTACCTATAACAAAATATAAATTGAGGCCCTCAACATTTCTTATATCAACGAATATATATATGCATATTGGTACTTTTATTGGTCTTTCCTTCAAGCTTTTCTTGAAACAGCTGCTAAAATTGTGTACTAAAATCAACTATTTATTGAAGTCATTCCACAGCTTGGAAATCTGTCTTTCTTTGATATGAAGTCTACACCTTATATCATTATGACAAGACCCTGAGACAAAACACAATGTCAAGGACTAGTCAATTACCACTCCCACTTGATGGGGTCAACCTGTGCCCCAATCCTGGGGTGATTTCAACTGCTTCTAATTCTCTAATGAGCTTCATCTTTTCTATTCCATTTTATTTTCTTAATAGCTAAGTACTTTATATGCTTACTTGATTTTTCTGATGCTACTGATAGAAAATGTGGTATTTTTAAAAAGTTATACACATATTATGTAAGAAATTAATTTTTGGTTTTTGTCTATTTTTGATATTGCAATTTAATTACAAAGCTTCTTTCCTTCTAACGTTTAATCTCATGGCACATTTTATTAGTTGTTATTGGATGCATATATGACTTCCTATATACACATATATTATTAACTATAACTTAAGTGATGTAATGTTACTTTTATGTATATTTTCAAGGCTGTTCAATAGTCACTATGCAGTCATTTGATATGCTCTTTTCTGAAAAGGACTCCTTCTCCTTCTCCCAGATTTAATAACTTGCCTTTAGTTTTTTGTGTAGAGTTGTTTCCTCATGGACTTTACCCCCATCTGAATATGGTATGTTTGCTGGTGTTACCTTGTCACTTTTGAGTGGTAATGTTGGTGAGAATTCATGGCTATAGCTTCTTAGGGTACCAGGAAGTACAATCTCACAGAAATTCCTCTGCTTCTCTGGCTTTCGCAGTATTTCCACACAATCATTTACAATGATAGCTGAATAGGTGAGGGAGTGTTTTGTAATGTTGGGACTGGGTTCTGGATTTTTATTGGTTGTGGTTTTATGTAGTGGCTTCTGTTTATTGCAAGAAGTTTCCTTAATGTGGCAAAGGCTACACTTACTGGTATATATAATAATCAATGTTTAAAATGAAAAAGAATCAATGTTTATAAATTGTTGATAGTAAATTAGTGGTTGCTAATTTTCCTATAGTATTAATTTTTAATAGACATATCAAGTTTTGTTAAATATCAACAAAAATTAAGTATGTTACATATATAAGTGGATGTGTAATTAATGATTCATATTAATTTTAGGGGTCTACATGTAAGTTCATTCAAACTAGCATACAATTTATGTGTATTTTTGAAATATTTGCACACTTTTTTATCATTTTATTAGTTAATTTTTCATTGATGGAGCCAGATACCACAACATTAACTTAAGGGATAAAGATTTGTTTTAACTCAGTTTCCATGAGTCTAATCTGTCATAGTGATGAATACATGTGCTCACATTATTTTTTCCCTTGACTTTCTCTTTTTTATTCTATCTGGAATCCTGCCTATGAGGTGTGAAAATATGCATTCAGGATTATTTTTCTCTCAGTCAAATTTCTAAAGAAAATAACTCCACAGTAATCACAGAGATGTGTTTTTTAGGCAAGTCCACACCAAACATCTGCATGTTGTAAAGAAATAATAACTTGTATTCAGAAGAAGTAGCTAAAATTCACATGTTTAGTAATGTGTACAAATTCTCTCTTCCTTATAGGTGGAAAAGATGACCTGTGCTATCCTACACTGACTACTCGGGATGCAATGGCTGTCCCTGGGTTTCCATTCATGAAAAGGATGTAAATATGATCTGACCCTTCCCTGATGGGCAGCTAAATCATGGACAGACTAAATGGCTTACTTTGGACTGTCCTTCCAAAAGATGCTTTGGCTTCTCTCTTGAATGCATACTGAGCCATTGTAGGCCACGAAGACAAGAAGGACTGTAAACGGGAAGTGATCTTACAATGAGAATTACGAGCACATCTTGCATCTGTCCAGTCCTCGTGTGTCTCTGTTTCGTGCAGAGGTGTTATGGAACTGCTCACCACAGCTCCATTAAGGTGACCAGAAACCAAACCAAACACACTGAAGGGGAAACTGAAGTACACCATCGTCCCAAGAGGGGATGGGTATGGAACCAGTTCTTTGTTTTAGAAGAACATATGGGACCAGATCCACAGTATGTTGGAAAAGTAAGTTTGTTTTGATTTCTTTGGAATTATTTGTTAGTTTTTCTTCTCTTGATGAGAAATCATGCAGTGAAATAAAGGAGATGGAGAATGAATAAAGAGATAAGGAACATGCAGCGCATTATAGGAAGCTGTTCTTTAGGTTGGAAAACCCAAACTAATTATAGAAAACAGGTATTGTCCTGCAGAAAACATCTGTTAAAAAACTGATTTACCCACACTGAATTATTTTCCCAACAATGCTGCAGTTTTTTCTTTTGATGAAAGTAGATTTAATTCTACATATAATTAGATACATTTGTCTTTGTTATCATAAATTTATATTAAAATTCACCATTTTTCAGATTATTGTATTGCTGTTGCCTTAGACTTTATGTTTTTCCGGCTCATGAATATTATATTAAAATACCACTTTATTTCCTAACATTTTATATTTATTTGACTTGTCAAAATGTATCCTCAAATCTGCTTTTAAAGTTCATGGCCATAATTTTCTCACATCTAATAATAGTTTTGACATGTATGTTGCTTTACTCTCAGTATTGTCTTAATGTGCATAAGACTGATACAAATCACAAAAGAATATAGTTAGCATATTATTTATAATATGAGATCAAATTACATTCTTTTAAAAACAGTGGTGTGTCAAACATTTTGATACAACACCTTCAGTCTAGAGGAGAAAATGAAGTGGAAAAGCTTAATTCTGATTAATTGTTGATTTGTGGAAGCAGCTGCACTTACGTCTGCTTAACTCCCATCAGACAAACAGTTTGCACACAAGTTGGATCACTGACTGCAGGCTCAGCTCCTTCCTTCTCCCGAAAGACTGTTTATTTTTGTTTTATCACTACTTATTAAAACAATTGTCCTTGATCCAGAGCACAGTACCCTCCTCGCATGCAGGCTGAGCAGGGCCATAAGCAATCTGTTCTATAACATGCCATTGAGGAGCTGCAATGCAGCTGTGGTGTCTGTAGTCCACAGAAGCTGAAGGATCAGTGTACAGAGCACAGAGAAAGATCTGAAACAATTCTACACTACTCACATATGCACATCGAAATGAAACAAATGGTTCATCTTTATTGTGTGCTTCTGCCTTGCAACGTGTTCCATGGAATTACAAGCATATGAACATTAAAACATAGCATCATGGAATACAAATTGTTATAAACTTCCAATCCATTTTTAAAAGATTCCTTTCATTTTTGAAATGGAGGTCAAACAGAAGAAACAAAAATTGACTCTTTTGGGGTAAAACAACATAAATATATCTTATTATTGAAAAGATGCATATCTTAGTCAGGGATTATATTCCTGCACAAAATATCATGACCAAGAAGCAAGTTGGGGAAGAAAGAGTTTTTCAGCTTATACTTCCTCATTGCTGTTCAACACCAAAGGAAGTCAGGACAGAAACTCACTTGAAACTAGAAACTTGGAGGCAGGAGCCAATGCAGAGGCCATGGAGGGGAGCTGCTTACTGGATTGCTTCCCCTGGCTTGCTCAACTTGCTTTTTTATAGGACCCAGGACTTTCAGCCCAGGAATGGTATTACCCACAAAGGGCTGGGACCTCCCACCTTGATCACTAACTGAGAAAATGCCTTATAACTGGATCTCATGAAGGCATTTCCTCAAGGGAGGCTCATTTCTCTGTGATAACTCCAGCTTGTATCAAGTTGACACTCAAAACCAGCCACAACAATGCCTATTTAATGATGTTTTAAAAAATGTGAAAATAATATAATTTTCTAGAAGTAGGGGTGGGGGAATGATGGGATGACTTTTCACTTCCTTTTTGGAATCACTAGGCTTACAAAGATGATGTATCAATGAAAAGATGAATCCTAAGTACCTTACGACAAGGTGCCCATGAACTTAGAGTTGAAATCTTCTAAGTGAAAAGAAGGGTGGAAGGCTCATGGTGTTATACTATCAGTTGTTTGTGTTTCAGTGGAAAAGTTCCACAGATAAAGAATGACCCCAAAAGATTTGGCCACTTACCTAATCAAGAACATTTCTTCAGTTGCATATGATCCCTGGCAGTTTGGATACAATGGTGGCAGAATCTATAACAGGGTTTGTTGTAATGCCAATAGTTAAAATAGCTAATGAAAACACTTAAAACAAAAATATAACTAGTGAATGAGTGTATTCTTCAACAAGAGAGGCTTGATAAATTGTTTACCTTTCACTGTTGTCCCTATAATTTTCATATCATTTTGGTAAATGTTGAGCAACTGAAGTTGTCTATGTTTTGCCACAGTTTGGTAGAATGATGTAATGAAGACAAATTTTATACATATATATGTATAAAATTGTATATATATATACATATATATACAAAATGCATACAAAAATACCCTTCTGAAATAATATTCAAATGAATTAATTAATGAAATTTCATATAAATTTGCAGACCATCCCTCAAGTGGTATAGTATTTAAGCCATTAATAGTAAAATTGAGCCGGGCGTGGTGGCGCACACCTTTAATTCCAGCACTTGGAAGGCAGAGGCAGGCAGATTTCTGAGTTCGAGGCCAGCCTGGTCTACAGAGTGAGTTCCAGGACAGCCAGGACTATACAGAGAAACCCTGTCTCGAAAAACCAAAAAAAAAAAAAAAACAAAATAGTAAAATTGAAGCATCTGTCTAGACAGGGATGGAAAGATATGGTTACAGGGGTGGAAGTTTGGAAATATGGTAGGATTTTTTAAATGAAGCCTCCTTTTAAACAATATTTTGTTTGTTTGGAGTAAAGTAGATAATATTTTACATTGTTTGGATGATTACATCATGTTTAATTACTTGATTTCTTCATTTTGAATTTTTCTAGTGTTTCCTTTTGTCCCCTCTTTGTTGAAATGAGATCACATTAACATAATATATCTGGACTAGGTTTTAGCCTCCCTCTACTTCTAATTCCTCCTCAAATATCCTCCTATCCTGATCTATCTCCTTTCTGTCAATATTAGAAAAAAAAACAAGACTTCTAATGAATAAAAAATAAGATATAAGAAGATAAATCAAAGATTAATACATTAGATCCATTCACATTATCGTCTCCACAATAATATTTTTATGCCTTGTATTTTAAAAATAACATTTCTTTAATTTTTGTACATACATTGAAATACTCGCAGTTCACCTCATCCACTACCAATTTTATTTCATCTCTTCTTTTTCTAAATTTTCTGCTTCTGTCTTCATGACCCTCTGAGACTAACTCCTTCTCTCCAAGTGTGGTATCAATTTCACGATGTTTTAGCAGTGCTAATAGTTGGGATAATATTAGCTGAAGTTGACATAGGTATGGGACCATCCACATCATTATGATAAGCATGATTACCCCCCTGGAAAAAAAATAACTTTTTTCCTCCATGAACAGATATTACCTTCCAGTGTCTCCTTTTGAAAGTTAAGTTAGGATTAGGCATGGAGAAAAGTCTAGATGGAATTTTATTGTCTTTATCTTGTATAGATCTTATTCAGTAACCAAGGAGGCTGCGACTTCATGATTGTGATATCCATGTCAAGTCTGGAGACTGCGTTTCTGAGGCTTTCTCAAACTTTTGATGCTCATATTATTTCAAAGTGTCCATACATGTGTGATAAAGATGTAGAATGTAAGTCTGAGAACAAGGTCTTTCAAAAATTTATTTATGTATTTTATTCACTTTACATTCTAGTCAGAGACCATCTCCCTCTTCCACTCCTAGTCCCACGCTTACAAATCCCTCCTCTATTGCCCCTCCCCTTCTCCTCAGAGAAAGGGGACCCCTGCTTGGGTACCATCCACCCTGGGATATCGGGTCCCAACAGAACTAGGTGTATCCTCTTCCACTGAGTCCCAACCACACAATCCAGGTAGGGGAATGGGATCCAATTGCAGGGAACAGAGACCAAGACAGCCACTGCTCCACTTGTTAATCGACCCACATGAAGACCAAGCTGCACAATTGCTACAAATGGGTAGGGAACCTAGGTCCAGCTCCACATGCTTCCTGTTTAATGACCCAGTCACTGTGAGACCCCATGGTTCCAGGTGTGTTGATTTTGTAGTTCTTCTTGTAATATCCTTGACCCTTCTGTCTTGCTCAATTCTATGCTACACTCTTCGACAAGACTCTCTGAGTTCCACCTGATGTTAGGCTGTGGGTCTGTGACTCTGCCTCTATCCGGATGCTACTGGATGAAGACTCTCAGGACATAGTTATGCTAGGTTTCTGACTGAAACTATTGTTAATACTGCTGCATTTTTATTCCTGTACATCTTGTAGTTAAAACCAATTTGGGGTTTAATGACTTTGTGAGTGGATCAATGTTCTCCTACCTCTTCCGGAAGTCCCATTTGGCTACAAGAGGTGCAGCTTCTATATCCTCCTGTGGTAGGAATCTCCACTATGGACACTCCCATAGACTCCTTGTATCCTCCCCTGTCCCAGATCTCCAGCTAGACCTAGAGATGCTGATTTCCATTCTCACTTCCAGCCTTCTTTCATTCCCTCCCCCAACACCTAACCATCATCCCTAATTCCCTTCCTTGACTTTCCTCCCCAGATCCATATCTCTACCCACCTTTTATTGCTATTTAGTTTACCCTTCTAAGTTAGATTTGCATATTCTTCTTGGGACCTCTATTTTACCAGTTCCTTTGAGTCTGTGGCATTATTATCCTTGATTTTATCAATAATGTCCAGTTATAATTGAATACATGCTATACATGTCTTTCTGTCTCTGAGGAACCTCACTCAGGATGACATGGTAAAGTTCCATCCAGTTGACTGCAAAAAACATGCTATCTTACCCATGATATCTTACCCTCATAGGGTTTGCAAGACGCCATTCTGAGTTTTCTAGTCTCTTCTGAAAAGTAAAGTATAATTCTAATAGGTCTTCCTTTATATGTTACATGCTTTTTCTCCCTTGCAACTTTTAATATTCTTTGTTTTGTATATTTAGTATTTTGATTATTATGTGGTAGGAGAATATTATCTTCTGGTGCAATCTATTTCATGCTCAGTAAAATTTTTATAATTTTGTAGGCATCTCTTTCTTTAGATTGGGGACATTTTCTTTTAATTTTTTGAAAATATTATGGATTTTTAGTGGTCAATCTTCTCCTTCTTCTATTCTTATGTCTTGTCTTTTCATGGTAATTGAGATTTCCTGGATGAATTTTTTTAGAGTAAACATTTTCTTTAACTGATGTATATCAATTTCTTTTATCTTATCTTCTCTTCCTGAGATTGTCTTTTTCACCTCTTGTATTCTGTTGGTAATGCTTCTGTCTGTACTTCCTGTTCTCTTACCTAAGTTTTCAATCTTCAGGGTTACCTCAGTTTGTATTTTCTTTATTACTTCTATTTCCATTTTCAGAAAATGTAATTTTCTTTTTTTAATTTTATTTTTTCTATTTATTTTTCCTCTTTAAAGGCCTTTATCATCTTCATACAATTAAATTTAAGGCCATACTCTTGCTCTTCAGGTGTATTAGGATATCAGGGTTTGCAGTAGTCAGATATCTGGCTTCTAGTGGTGCCATTTTGCCCTGGTTTTTGTTGATTGTGTTCTTACACTGGTCACTTAGACATTTGGTTGTCCCTGATGTAGGCTGGCTTGGTAGTTCCTGATGGCATCAGGCCTCTGTGATTGCAGGCAGAGATAGCAGTCCCTGATGGGAGCAGGACTCTGATTGTATTATCTTGCAGAAGACCTCCAGAGATGCAGACAGAAGTGTGGCTTTGGAATGGATTGCAGGTAGAGGTGTGAACTAGAAAACAGAGTGCTAAACACAACTTTGACCAGATAGTATCTCTCCATTGACTGCTGCCCATGGCAAAAGAAGCTTATCTAACTGAAGTTTAGAAAAGCATAGGACAATGGGTATACTATGAATATTTAGAAGATGATTTGACATTACCATTTAGCAAAATAAAAATGTCAAAGAATACCATAGGGTCTGTGACAATATGCTCTGAAGTTTACCATTATTATAGCACTCAGTATAAAATTTTCTCCTGTTGAACAGCCATGGTATACAATGAGGGAGTTGTGTCCTGTAACTCTCCTGTCCTTATTTCCCAAGTGGGCAGATCTTTCCAGACCAGTCAATGTGTAGTATGGAGGGTCAAATTTGAGATCATGTCACTTGTTTGTTCTATTTTGTTTTGTTTTCCTTCCCAGTAGCTTGTTTAGCACCTTCTGTTACTATGAAAGCTAGCTATGAAGGGGATTTTCTTGGTCAATTTGAAAAATATATCACTAATTCCTATACTCAAAAGATGTGATGTCTTCAGCCATAGGGTCTTACCATGTTGTTATGGTTGATAAGCAAAGACAATTCCAATAGCCTGTGTTGTTTTGGAGACTTCTGAAGTATAAGTAACCACAAACTCATAAGGAGGTATTCCATGATTTTCACTGCAATTTCATTTAATATTCCATTTCTTCTGGGAGTTTGATTGTTCATGGATGCAGGGAAATTTTGTTCAGTCTTTTTTTAAGGTTCATTTTAAAGTTAGTAACTTTACACAGGACTCCTACCTACATACTCTAAATACATATTCTTCATTTTAGTTAAGACTAAATAATGTTTCTTCTCTTCCACCCTGTCTCTTACATCATGAATGTCCAGTATTCTCTCTTCTTCTTTCCTCTCATATGGACTCTACATATGGTGGTTGTTTTGGTTTTTGTTATGTTTAATTTGGTTTGGTCTGGGTTTTGGAGGTAGGGTTTCTCAGTGTAATAGCCCTAGCTGCCCTGGAGAAGCTTCGTAGACTAGGCTGGCCAGGAACTCAAAGATATATGCCTGCCTATGCCACCCATGTGCCAGGTTAAAGATGTGTGCTACCATTCCCAGTCTCATAATGATTTTTTTACTATGTTGAATGGTAAGAAGCTTCTACATAACTTTTTATGGTCCTCTCGTTTAAGCTATTCTTTTCTCTTTATTTTCCAAAAGTTTTCCATGCCACTTTCTGCTTAATTAAACCTTACTATTTTACCTTCCTTCTTTTATTTTTTCTATAATCTATTGTCCCCAGTTTTAATGTCTCCCACTCTCCTTGTTTCTGATTGTAATCAGTGTTAAACACAGAAAATATTTGACTCCAATATCTGAATATGAGAGAGACCATGTGATGTTTTTATTTTTGTTTTATATTTTGTTTTAATGAAAAAAGAATAAAAGTTTGTCTCATAATATTTGTATATATTGTATATATTATACATATTTAATTAATTAAAAATAAAATGTTTTCTATATTTCAGGTAGAATATTAGATCTATTTTACTTAATTTACCTTCAGTTTCCTTATGTTGATATCTAGGTAGATTATAATTATAAAAGTTAATAAATGCTTACATTACCTTATTAAATAAATATACCATAATTATATTTTCTAATATTTTATATCATTGTCTTAATTTTCATGAGGTTTAAACCATAATACAATGAAAATATGACAAATACATTAAGAAGCTGGTCGTAAAAATCTGTGTCATTTTTACTCTTCTGTGACCATTGATTTATTAAACAACTAAACACATGCAGATGATAAAAATGAATTCTAAGACTCTACAGTAAATCTACTCCCCATTTTGTCACACATAAGAAGCAGTAGATCCATGCGCAGAATAGTTAAATGGCTTCTGGATCATTGTGGGATTTGTTAGGGCAGTGTCAGACAACAATTAATACATCCAATTCTTTAATTAAAATGCTTTCTTGATTTCAAAGTGTGAAATTACTGAGAGCTCTTCATGATAGCTTCCATTTGCTGTACTTCTGTTTACAAAGAATAAAACGAATCTTTTTAAATATGAAATGCCAAATTTTCATACCAAATATACAAAGCTAAGATTAAAGAAAAAATATATCACGCAAAACTGCAATATTCAGCTTTTCAGAAAATATTTTTTAGCAGCTTTAATGTCAAAAACTCCGAATTATGACTTAAGTGCATAGCCAAAAGTATACGTAGTAACTATCTCATATCTTCAAGTTTGTAATTTTTTAAATTGGAAAGTTCATGTATTAAAATATGGTATTTGAAATTCACATGGATAACAGCATGAATTTATAAAACCTTGTGAATTCAGAGTTATGGATCACACTTATCTGTGTATTTAGTCCTTTCAAAGCCTAACTATGTGAATTTAGATCAGAAGGAACTAAGGGCAAAAAAGAGAAATTTGATTTAATGGATATCTCATTTAGTTTAAGTGACTTTGGTTGTGTGTTAAAAATATCCTATTTAGAAGGTTAATTAAATTTTTGAGAATAATTTATACTTTATTTGAGCAACTAAAGGCCTAAATTAATAAAGTATTTCCAGTTTTTACTGTTGAAATTATTTTTTTAATTACCAGTGTGAAACCATGTGTTTTAAGTATAATAGTATAATTAAAATATTTCATTGCAAATTATCTGCAACTATAAATGCATTTGTGAGTGTGTGTGAGTGTGTGAGCATGTGTGTACGTAGGTGTGTGTATGTGTGTGTGTGTGTGTGTGTGTGTATGTGTGTGTATGTGTGTGTGTATGTGTGTGTGTGAATGTGCATGCAGGAATATGTCAATGATCTTAACCTCCACTGGAGAACTTGATGTTAAGAGTCTTACAGTGAATAGGAAACTTTC
This sequence comes from Mastomys coucha, assembly GCF_008632895.1. Lineage (NCBI taxonomy): Eukaryota > Metazoa > Chordata > Mammalia > Rodentia > Muridae > Mastomys > Mastomys coucha. The sequence goes on from NW_022196914.1 coordinate 18,904,866, forward strand.
TCTTCATAGTCACTTTATCTATTTATTCATGTTATTATTCTCCACAAAGGAGAAAAAGGGGATATGGAAATCAAGCCAGAAAAGAATATGCCACACACAACTTTTATTTTTGTAATGATATCATATTAAATTATTATTCATCTTAATGTTTTAACTTTGTTCAGTGCTGCAATGAGCCTTCTGAATACAATTACATTTAGAAGTACTGGGACAAAGACTTCAACAAATGGATGCACATTTATGCCACAGCCTTCTGGAAGTACTACACTTTGTACATGGAGGTTTAATTGCTACTATTTACACTATTCAAGTCAACAATTACATAACTACAGTATCATTTGTTGCATTCAGTTTGGTCTTAATTTGTTTGTTTCTTCATTCTGAAGTTTCTTTTCTTTTTTTTTTATTAAATTATTCTATTTATTTACATTGCAAAAGTTGTCCCTGCTTCCTGGTCCCCCTCCTCGGGTTCTTTACCCCCTTGCCACATGAGGGTGTCCCTTCATCCATTCACCCACACCCACCCACCTCACCCCTACCAGCATCCCTCTTTCCTGGGGCATCAGTTTCCATAGGATTAACAGCATCCTCTCTCACTTAGGACAGACAAGGCAGTCCTCTGCTACACATGTGCCAGGGGTCATGAACCAGTAAATGTATGATCTTTGGTTTTTGGCTTATTTGCTGGGAGCTCTGAGGGTTATGGGTTAGTTGACACTGTTGTTTTTCCTATGGGGTTGCAATTCCCTTCAGCTCCTTCAGTCCTTCCTCTAACTCTTCCATAGGAGTCCTAGATGTCAGTCCAATGGTTGGTTCTAAGTATCTGCATGTGTCTCAGTCAGTTGCTGGTAGAGCTTCCAGGCTTCTGTCTGCATACACAATACATACACAATATGATTCCAGTAATAATGTCAGGCTTTGGTGTGGATGCATGGTAAGGATCTTAAGTTGGACTGGTTACTGGATTTTCAACATATTTTCTAACAGATTTTTCTAGATGTTTCTTAATAAACACTTCAGTTAAAATATTGCTTTTATTTCCCTAGGTAAAACACAAGAAAAAATATTTTTAAAATTGTTAGTTTTGTTTCTTTTCTTATTTAACTATAATAACCTATGAGATTTTTTTTACTACTTTTGATTTATTATTTGAATTGTTGCAAATCATGCATTAGATTATCACGTTTGAGTTTTTGAAATTATTTATTTTGCTTCATAGTTGCACCATATTTTAAAGAAAACTTATTGTTTTACCTGAACAAACATGTTCTTTTATTCATGTGAACAAACACTTTTATTTATAATGCATTGATGTTTAAAATGTAATCTCAAGATGAGAGCTCTGGTTATGTTCTTTATAGGATATTAATTAACCATCTAAATTATAAATAAGTTAATTTCACCTATGATTATTATTTAAAGTATAGAAAGTATTCTATATTTTATTCATTTGCTATGGAATGCAGGTACTGTGAATTTTAGCCAAATCATAAAATATTCTCAGATTCAAAACCATTTTTAATATTCATGGTAAAAGTGTCATTTTTGTCTTTATCAGCTTTTTCTGCTATTTTAATGGTCATATCTTACCTTAGGGTTTTATTTGAAAAAATACATTCTTAAATATCCCTTCAATGTTGAAAAAGTAGAATTCTTTTACTTAGATTCAATAGTTTAATAATGATACGAAGATGAAAATGTAAGCTACTGCCAAAAATAAAAATTGCAGCAAAATAATGTTTAGAAAACATATGAACACACTTTAAATCGAACACCTGGGATGTGGAGAAAGGAAGTTAATAGTTCAAGGCCCTTGTCATCTACATATTGAATTTGACAAGCCTGGGTGTCATTCAATATTGTTTCAGACTGCTGGGCACACAAAGGCCCTGGCACCCAAAATCGCCAGGGAAACCAGTTTTGTCTTCTCAAAGGAGGCAATGAGTATACCTGTTTTCTACTCAGAAGGTCTATAATGGGTGTTGTTAATAACCTGGCTATTCTTGTTATCTGTACACCCGTCCCACCTAAGTCCTTCAGAATGTTTATCCTAGACTCTCGATTTGTAGACATCTATTTTCAGCTTTGTTTCTCAGTCAACAGAACCCTTCCTTAGGGGAGATGTCACGTGTACTTTATAGCCTGCTGATATCTATGTCATCTCAGTCAGAGATCACAGCAGATCCTAGGCCCTTAAGCTATATATTTTTGTTTTGATGTAATTAATGTCTTCCTTACACTGAGAATTTTATGTACCAGAAGGCTTTTATCCAAAATTGTACTGGGTTTAAATTTTCTTACAATAAACTGCCTGGCATCAGACTCTTTAGAAGTCAGAACCATCACCAACCAAGTCATGTTGAAAGGAGTTTACTAGTTTTCCATCTTTGTCTCTTGTGGTATGTTTTCCTGCCAGCTCCGGTGCTTGCTGAGGCCACAACATCAAACAGACACACAATAAGTAAATACTTATTTATCCAGGTAGCATATCTTCCCAGAATGTCTAATCAAATTTTTAACCAGTTCTCTGTCTCTGTTTTTTAAGGCACAGTCTCATGTAGCTCGGAATGGCTTCCACCTTCCTATTTTGTTGATGATGGCCATCAAACCTTATATCTATTGCCTCTAGTTATTGAAAGATGATATTTTAGATATATCCTCATGTTTAGCTTATTTCATTTATTTTGATCCAGTGATATTGGAATATTAAGTGCATTGGGTCGTGTGTAATAAAGATTTCACTTGTAAGATAAATTTACAAAGGTATTGTTTTATGAATTATGTTATAATTTGAGTTAGGATGACACTCTTAGATGTCATGTATCTATTATAGTTGGAAAAAGACTGGAGTAGAACCATAGGTAAGCATTCTTGGTTTCTCTAGTGCTTAAGAGGTAGGATTTTATTACTTTAATGAACAAAATTTGTTATGAACAAATCTATAAAGATATATTAGAACAGTGATTGCTAAGAACTGCACTGACTGCTAGAACCAAATGGAACTGAAGAGAACTGCACAAACTCCACAGGGCTCAACTGCATTCATCTTAATCAGTACAACTGCACTCAAATGAACAGCACCGAACTGAACTCTCTTTCCCTACACTATTCTCTAGTAGCCTCTCTTTCTTGTCTCTTCCTGAGAGTTGGGTGTGTCCTTTCTCTGATTCATTCTGTCCAATCTTTCTCTGACCCATGCCCTCAGTTAGCTGTCATTGTGTGGGATTAAAGCTGTATACTAAGGGAATGTCTGCATTTCAGCCAGAGGAATTAAAGGTGTCTGCATGCCAGCAGCATCACACAGACCTAGGAGGCATCGGGATGTGATTATTTACCAGAGCAGCATGCTCCTGGGTGAAAATTCCTCTTCAGATGAATCAGACTGTTGTTAATGACATGTTGTTCTCAATAATGTATGATCACATCATATAAATATTATGACCAAATATAAATATTAGATACAAAATAATATCATTGCTAATGGATGTATGTGTGTGTGTGTGTGTGTGTGTGTGTGTATGTGTGTGTGTGTATGTGTGTGTGTGTATGTTCAGGACATATATTTGCTTACTAATTGCTTGTTCAGTTCATTAGCTACTTTGTATGCATGAGTTCTTTCCACATTTATATCAAAATTATGAGAAATATTAAACATATTAATAGTACTCAGAGCAGTGTAAAGTGTTTTAATTAAAATAAAGGAACACTAAACATAAAAGTGTGCTATAAGAAAGATACATTTTTTGCGTAGAATCACACTTCCTCTTACGTATGACATGTTAAGTATCAGTGTTGTTTTGTTTCTTTTTCAACTAGGGTTGAATAATGTACTGTTATTCATGGTTATTTTGAGCATCATTATTGTTACTTGGAATTAAACTGACCATGCAAACTTTTCAATTTTATTGCTATTTTTTATAATCATCTTCGTAAAGGATTACATGACGTACAGTTACCGATTATTTATTTGAAGTCAAGTAAATATTTATGTCTTCAGAAAAAGTGTGTCAATATGCAAGTTGGGATACCAAAAATTCTAGAGAGTTATTAATTGAACTGGAGTTCTTTTTTTTTTGTCTACTGTTTATAGTTTCAGTTTTCCTAGTGTCTATAAGAAATACTGAATCAAAAATATCAAAAATAGATAAATATGCTACATTGGGTCAGATTTATTGCAATTAAAGTTTTAAATATGTGTCTCATTATTGTAAAAATCTCATGAAAACCAAACCAAGAGTATATAGTTTCAATGCTATATAGATGAATAGACTACACATCAGATTATAATAACTGTAAATATTAGGCTTTAATTTATTGTTTTATATATGAATTATAGACTCTACTGATGTCCACTACAACATTTTAGTACATTTACATTATATGTTTTTATATTTTTAATCATATTCTCAACCACATTTTCTTCCTTATCCTCCTTAAAGCCTGGTATCAGGTATCACTCCTACTCCATTTTCTTTCTTCATTCTGGTCCTTCCTCATTTATCTATTAATTTATTTAATGTTACAATTGAGGGAAAAAGCAAGTAGAAATGTTACTGGGTCAGGTTGATTGTTTCGTTTTGTTTATTTACTTGTTTTTGTTTTTGTGTTTTGGTTTGGCTTGGTTTGGACCAGTAATGTTTATTTCTCCCATACCGCTCTGGGACACCTAGCCTTTTGTTCCTAGCCATCCAAGAAGTGTAGGGCAGGTCCTTCGTGTCATGTTGTGGAGTGGAAGTTAAACCAGAGATTGGTTGGCTACTACCAAAAGTGTTGTGTCACCATTGTCCCAGCACATCTTGCAGGCAGGACAGATTGTAGGTGCAAGATTTTGTGGCTGGGTTGGTAACAGGGTTCTCTATCGTAGCCTCTAGAGTGTCTTCCTGCATCAAAAAGACTAGAATGTAGGGGTAAAGGCTCCATGTATGCATCAACACAAGCTCTCTATGTTATAGAGAACTATTTTTTGCCACCAAGATATCTGTAGCACTATTTTACCCATGGGGCTATTGAGTCAAGCTTGTAGGTGTTGTTGTTCATAGCTGACACAGCTAGGTAGAACTGTTGGTTATTTTTCTTCTTGGGAAGCTTGAGTGCATGCTCTGTTACCATGAAAATTAGTACTCAGAAAGGAGGAATTCAGTTCACTGCCAACTCAGAGGCCTCTGGGCACTGTATGAGAAGTGCAAGATAATGTCATAAATAGAGATGTATCTTCTATCATTGTGGGGCAACCATTTTTGACAAATATAAAATGCATATTGAAGATCATCATTCTTTAAAACCTTACAAACTATCATTCTACTTCCTTGTAGATTTCTTGAATTCATGTTAGAAATCATTTGTTAGTTCATTAACTAGTTACCTTTGGTTAGTACACAGTTTATTTCCTGTTCATTTTCAGATCAGATCAGATCAGCTCTGGTTATTTCAAAATAATCATGTGAAAAATATTGGTAAAGATGTTGGTTTTTTAATGTGTCTTGTCTTCCATCAGATTCTAGAATCTCTATTCATTTTTTTCTTTTCTGTTTTGTTTTTGTTTTTGTTTTTGTTTTTTTCAAGACAGGGTTTCTCCATATAGCCCTGGTTGTCCTGGAACTCACTCTGTAGAGCAGGCTGGCCTTGAACTCAAAAATCCACCTGCCTCTACCTCCCAAGTTCTGGGATTAAAGGCATGCACCACCACTGCCTGGCTCCATTTTTTTTTCTAAATATGATATTCTTTATCCACAATGCTATTATCCTCACATCTTTTACAGTCATTGTTGAATTTTGGCAAACTAAGTACTGTACATATCATGTTGTTCCTTAGATTGTAACTTTGTTGACATATTTCTGCATTCTTTTCAAATTGAATGGGTTAATATGGTTTTGTTCTCAAATTACCTAATGCACTTTTGTCATTGTGCTGGCTAGTACCAATTTTAACCTGAGAAATTCTGAAATCATCTGGTGATGGTCCTTTAGAAATGTCTGCAGGGCATTTTCTAGATGGAATTAATTGATTTTGGAAGACTTGTTCAGTGTGACTTGTACTATTCCACAGGAAGAGGACCTTGGGCTATAGAGAATACAGAAAATTAGCTGAACACTAGCAAGCATGCTTTAATTGTTCTTTCCCTCTGGCTGGAGACATAATGAGACTAACTTCCTTAAAAATCATGCACTGTGATTTCTTTATCACAATGAACTATAACCTGTCACTGAGCTTAAAAACAAAACAAAACAAAACAAAACACCCTTTTTTTTTTTTTTTTGGCCATGCATCTGCTCTTTAATGTTTTCCTACGATATATTAAAATAAAAACAAAGTTTTAGTCTCTTCACATGTAATTTTATATTCTCTGGATTTTTTCAGCAACAACAACTGGATTTTCTTTTCTGATTTTTGCGGCACCTTCTGCTTTGTAGTCATATGGACAGTTGTGCCTGTCAGAGTAACGGTGAAATCCACAAAACATATTTCCACATCGGCAGTCAAACCCTATAAGGCCAACTTTCTTTCTACACATAAAACATCTGTTCTTCTTTGGTTTGGGCAACTCAGGAGCTTTTTCTTCACTTTGAGAAGAACTGGGCTGAGAAACTGATGGACTGGGCTGAGTGACAACTGGCTCTGACACCTCTGTTTTCGGGGTAGTTATTTTGTCCTCTCTTGAAATGCTCATTTCTGTCATTTGTTGAGTTACAGGCAAGGCAGCAACAGGCACAAAACACCCTTAAATTGCTTTTTTGGGAGTATTTTATCACAAAAAAGAAACAAGGAAAAGAATCAAAGACTAAAATTAGTACCAGAAGTTACTGCTATGCTAAATCTGACAATGTGTGCTTTAGGATACTGTGAAATTTTATTTAAAATACTTTATTGTATGTCTCTTTCTATCTTTCTATCTATCTATCTATCTATCTATCTATCTATCTATCTATTTATCTATCTATCTTTCTATCTTTCTATCTTTCTATCTATCTACTATCTATCATCTATCTACTATCTGTCTACTATCTACTATCTATCTATCTATCAACTATCTATTTATCTATCTATCTATCATCTATTTCTCTGAATATGTGCACATGAACATTTACATGCACGCATGTACACATGCATATGCCTGTGTGTGTGCACGCATGAGTGCATGTGTGTGTGCATGTTTTGTGTGTGTGTGTGTGTGTGTGTGTTTGTGTGTGTGTGTGTATGATGCTGTGGTGAAGAGTGGATGCCAGAGGAAAAAAATATAAGACTTAATTCGTTGTGAGCGTATTAGTCCTTGGGACATATGTTGGTTTAAATAGGTTTTTTCACACAGAAACTTGTATTTGAATGCTTGGCCCATGTGGAGTGTCTTTATTAGAAAATATGACATTGTTGGAGAAAGTGTGGCATTGTTAGACAAGTGTGTCACAGTGAGGGTGGTCATTTAGGTATCTATGTTCATCAGTGGCAGGAGTGGCCCTTGGGCCTAGGGGAATTGGATGCCCCAATGCAGGGGAATGCCAGGGCTGGAAGACGGAGAATGAGTGGGTGGGTGAGGGAGCAACCTCATGGAGGCAGGGGGCAGAGGGATGGGATAGGAGGTCTCTGGGGTGGAGACCTGGAAAAGGGAAAACATTTGAAATGTAAATAAAGAAAATATTTAATAAAAGAAAAAAAAGGGGCAGTCCATGGTTTTAAAGCATTTATTGTCATGGGGGAAAGTAGATGAGTAAACCCATACTCCACTTCTCAGAGTGGGCCTGAGATTAAATACTTTTTGTAGAGAGACGTGTCTGGGAAGGAAAGCTCATTGGATATGCTCTTCAGACTTTCATGTACCTAATTAAAATGAAGTTCTGTCTTGAGTCTACATGACCTGTGGTCACGTCCCTCTGTGGAGTGGCTTGGGGCGTTGCCCTTATGTGACTGATAGACACAAATCTATGGGGGAGCTTCAGGGAATAGGCAAAATGCCTACTGTCCCTTCAAGGTCTCCAGGATTTCCAGTCTTAACTCAAAGAGGAACCAAGCCACCTTTCACCATCCCACAAGAATTGGGATATCAATCTCGGTAGCAAAATGCCTTTGCATATTGAACCATACGTGTGTGTGTGTGTGTGTGTGTGTGTGTGTGTGTGTGTGTGTGTGTGTGTAAGGTCTTGGAATTTTGAGCTAGAAAAGCAATAGAATACTGGAGGTAGGTTTTAATGGGCCATTATTCTGATCATAAGAAGACAGGAAGACTGAGAGAAATGTAGACAAAGGAGCTTTTAATTGGAGTTTTCTGAAGGAAACATGAACTTTATAGGAAACTAGTCCAGAAAGCATTACTATGCTACTCTGACCAAGTATCTAACTTCATGTTCCAAGAAATTAAGTAAGTTTAAGTTAGGGATAATGGATTAGCTTTTGTGGCACAGGAAACTTCTTGTCATGGGAATATTCACACAAGTACTGAGGAAGCCGGTATGCTTGTTTCTGAGATCATATCTGCAGAACAGGAAATGTCTACAGTGAACTAAACTAATAAGGAATATTCCTGAAGACTAATCTCATGCCACAGATCACCCATTTTATAAAAACTATGGTATACTTAAATGAAGAGAGCTCAAAACTAGGGTTGCAGATTTTCCAAAGAAACAATATTGGAAAGTGTTTCATTCCCTTCTGTCACCCAAGAAGCTGATAGATTTGTGGTTTAGGTGATCCCAGCTGCATCCAAAACTGGTAGCATTTTAATCGTGTTGTTCCCAGGATGGACACATTCAGCGTCAAATATATAAGGCTGACTGGTAATGAGGAACAGTGAAAGCCTGGTATGGTTGGATGGGTATTCCTGCAAAAGAGTTTTACTAAGCAATTACATCAATACAGTAAAATTTGAAATTCTCCATGAAAAATATTTTATGCATTGCTGATTGATAGCTACGGGGGTAGAAAGAGGTGATTACATTTACATTCAGAGTTTTGTCTTAACTTCTGAGTTTACATTTAAATGTTGATATTAGTGTTTTCACAAGTCATAGGAAATAATATTGTTTTTTATTATTCACTTAATTTCTAGATGTGATTTATACATGAATTTATTTGTAAAACACCTGTTGTGAAAAATTAACTACATTATATCAAGTTAAATAGGCACATAGATAAACACACACATACACACATACACACACACACATAATTAGAGATTAACTTAAATTAATAAAAAGGATGAACAGTCATGCTGCCTGCTGTTTTCAATCCAGAACAACCAAACTATTCATGTAATTCCGAACTTTCTTCTCCTTATCGTTTAAGTCTGGATGTACTATGTTTAAAGGTGTTAACCTGAGCCAGAGGAAGCAGACATCTTAGCTCTCGCTGAGCTATCTTTCTGCAGTGATAAACTAACTAAGATGCCACAGAAGAGAATACTGCTGGCCTATAAGATCCACAATGAAATCTCTTTCTTTTTTTAATTTCTCTTCAAAATCTTTTATTAGATATTTTTCTTTATTTACATGTCATGTGACATCTCCTTTCTCATTTTCTTCTGTGAAAAAAAGAAAAATCATAAAATAAAATGAAAATTAAAAAAACCAAAACCAAAACCAATCAACCAACGAAACAGACAAAAAAACCCTGTTCCCTTCCCCCTCCCCTGCTAGCCAATCCACCCTCTCTTGCATCCTAGCCCTGGCATTCCCTGACACTGGAGCATAGAGCCTTCACAGGGCCAAGGGCCTCTCCTCCCATTAATGACTGACTTGGCCATCCTCTGCTACATATGCTACTAGAGCCATGAGTCCCACCATGTGTACTCTTTGGTTGGTGGTTTACTCCCTGGGAGCTCTGAGGGTACTAGTTAGTTCATATTGTTGTTCATCCTAAGGGGCTGCAAATCCTTCAGCCCCTTCATTGGGGACGCTGTACTCGGTCCAATGGATGGCTGTGAGACTCTACTTCTGTATTAGTCAGGTACTGTCAGAGCCTCTCAGGAGAAGCTATATCAGACTCCAGTCAGCCAGCATTTTCTGGCATCTACAATAGTGTCTGGATTTGGTGATTGAATATTGAAAGAATTCCCGGGTAGAGTAGTCTCTGGATTGTCCTTCCTTCAGTCTCTGCTCCATAGTTAGTCTCTGCAACTCCTTCCATGGGTATTTTGTTACCCCTTTTAAGAAGGAATGAAGTATCACACTTTGATCTTCCTTCTTGGTTTTCTTGTGGTTTGTGGATTGTACTTTGTGTATTCTGGTCTTCTGGGCTAATATCCACTTATCAGAGAGTGCATACCATGTGGGTTCATCATATATAGGAAAAAATATAATCCTTACAAAACGTACTACTGTTCAATATACATTGTAGAACAGTTCAAAATGAGTTAAAATACACTTGGTAGTTGAATAGTATCCTCCAGAATGTTTTTGAGTATGGATGCGCTTTGGATAATGTAAATAAATAACTGCATCTATTTCCTCCGACTTCTGTCACATTTGTTGTGAAAATTTGATTCACATCTGGAGTCTGAGATGAAAAATAAAAGTAGAGCAGTGTTTGGCCTCCGCTGTGTAAGATAATTACTTTCAGAATTCTGTAACTGCAAGCCAGTTGGGGTAGATGCTGTTGATGTTACTTGGAAACAGAAATTCTGTAATGTGTGTGGTTACAGAATCTGATGGATACTGATGGAAGTTACATTTCCACTTGAAAAAAACGAGTAGCAAACTCACCCAGTTATGCATGATAGATGAAATATTCAAGTAACTAATTTACAAAAGTTAAAATGTACTCAGGAAAGATAAATATTATATATCTAACTCATTTCTGTTTTGAATACAAAAATACTTGTACTCAACAATTATTAACAGCAATACATTTCAGGAAATCGTTGGTTAAATGCATTGTAGATAGGGGTGTGTGTGTGTGTGTGTGTGTGTGTGTGTGTGTGTGTGTGTGTGCGTGCATGTTCGGAAGTGTTACAATATTTCAGGCTTCTTATGTTATCCATGTTTTGAGGAAACCTGCTCAGTGTTTTGTGCCCAGATTTTCTCACATTTCTTACCACATACAGTGTTTACTTTACTTTGAAATAGGGAAAGTGACTCTTTTGCCATATTCTGCCTGGTAATAATTTATGTTTATATTTCTAAGCCAAAACGTTTTTAAGTTTTAATTTTCTCTAGGCTGTATAGTGTTCATATGTAGTCTTTAATTATTTATTACCATCTCAAAATTAAGCAAAGGTAAAAGTGGTGTCTGACACTCCTCTTTTAATGATTAGAAATTAATTATAATTGAAACTGAGTAACTTGAGATGCTGAACATAAATAAAAATGTATTCAATTGTTAAAAAAAAAATAGCTGTTTAAAACCCAAGGCAAGGCTTTGCAGTATAGATCTAGAATCTAACTGCTTGAGAAGCTGAAACTGGGGGATCACTAATATATATACAGTCAGACCATTTAGTGGTACATTTTTAAAATGAAAATTTAAAAGGGGAGATCTTCCAATGCAAGTCAGTGATTGCTTACCACTCACAATGGATTGAATTCATAGGACCATCAAACTGTTTAAAGAGTTGCAATGCTCTGCATGCTGGTTTTCTTCTGCTTCTTTTCAGGAGTCACACCACCATCAATAGATGGCCAGGCCACTTACTTGAGAACATTTTGAAATGTACTTCAGTTCACTTTTCTCTACTCCTGGTCAGTTCCTCAGTCAGAATATATCTCAGATCTGTCTAGGTCTCTTTGATCCATGTCCTGATATATTGCAGTCATTTCAATATTTGTGAAATTTCATTTAAAGTATTTCATTTTAAACCTAATTTGAATGAATTTTCACATTTTATAATTTATATATTCTACTTCATTCAACACCCATATTAATCTGTACGGAAGCCATGTTTGATCATTTAATTCTAATGATTAGAATATTTCCCAAGTACATTATCATTAGAATTAAGAAGAGAGATAAGGAAGCTAGTAAGGAGTGCAGAGAAAGAATTAAGGAAAGCCTTAAAATACCTATCTATCTATCTATCTATCTATCTATCTATCTATCTATCTATCTATCCATCCATCCATCCAT
>NW_022196914.1:18917038-18937795 GCF_008632895.1 Mastomys coucha
CTATCTATCTATCTATCTATCTATCTATCTATCTATCTATCTACCTACCTACCTACCTATCTACTAATATGAATAAAACTTAAGAGCAATTTCTTTTCTATGCTTTGCAATTTCATCATTTATACTATATTAAGTACAGAATGTTAAATTATAGAGTTTTAAACCATAAAGTATTTGAAACGTATAAACACTCAAGACAGAGCAAGAATATTCAGAGCATAATCAACCCATCAAGGAACCAGAAGTATAGTAAAAATGAAAAGCAGTATATTAGCATAGGTGCCTTAAACATTCACTTATGTACATTCATTTAGTCAGGTATTCATTCATATAGACTGGACATTACTGACTAAGGATAACACTGTTCAACTTTGAAAATTAACTTAATATATTGTATAAGCATTGTTTTATATACAACATTAATTATTTCCTAAACTACATGTAATTCATAATAGTACATTTGTTATATGTAACAGCACACAATAATATATAATATACATGTTACTTGTCACATAGTTTCAAATTACTATAAAGTAATATTACTTATTAGTTTGGTTAATTGGTTTGCTATTGCACAACTACTGAAGGAATTTGAAACACATGCTACTATAAGGAAGAATAAATTATAGTACTGTAATGCAAGCAAGGAAATAAGGATAGTACTTTATTGGTTTTGCGCATAGTCCCTCTTTCTCCCTCTCTGTTTCTTTCTCTTCCTTTCACTAACTCTATCTGTCTATCTATCTATCTATCTATCTATCTATTTATCTATCTATTTATCTATCATCTATCTATCTATAGCGGTTGCCTGAAAAAAGATATTACTTTAAATAGTAGTCATATGATAAACAAATTACAGAATTATGAAATATAAAGTTTTGTTTACACATAATATAATTAAATATAATTATTAAATGCCAATGACATTGCAAACATGTTTGCAACAATATTTTTACTCTGGAATGTATTGTTTTGCTCCTTCAATTAAGATAAAATAGTGGCAAATGATATCCTACCAGAAATGCTTAAATATAGGAAGTTATTTGTAGCTAAGCTCATGTATTTGAAATTGCTAAATAAAGCTAAAATCAGTTTGAATGAAAATTTGTAATGTAGCCTTATTCATGTTACCACATAAATGCATAGCAATTATAATATTTTACATCAACATATTTGAGTAATTTTGACAGTTTTGCATGATTATAAATATCAATATTATGTAGCTTAAAATAATACAAAATTGTTTACTAAATTAAAAACAATTATAGTAAAATTTTAAAATTAAAATGAGAACACAGAATTGGAGCAGATCACAGCCATTATTTCTTACATGATTCTGGAATGTCTCTGCAACTTTCGTATGTATCAGATGCCAGATGCTTCTTCACACACACACACACACACACACACACACACACACACACAGCCTCCATTATTAGTACTTACTGTGTAAGTCTGCTCTGTCTTTCATTATTACTTCTTAATTGTCAATGAGGAAAAGATGCTATTAGATTAGTCTACTTTGTGATGGTATAAGAGAATATGGGATATTAACCAATCAATAGTGAAAAGAAATTCAGTACTCACAGTTCTGAATGAACCTGAGAATGTATAAGAAGAACAAAACAAGGTGCAGGCATGCAGGGAAGTCATTGCTTCTAGTCAAAGGAAGATGGAAGTCATCACTTTTAAAAGGAGAGTTAGAAATGGAGATGAAAGAGGGTGAGAGAGGGAGAGAGAATAATGAGCTAGAGATAAAGTTAAGAAGGAGATAGAGACATGACGCACTGTGCTATCTTTCAGCTCAGCTGCACCCCTCCTTTGGTCATCCTAATCTGTAAGTTGACAATTAAAAGACAGGATTTTTAATTCACTATGATTCATATATGGAGTTTATTATAAGATCCACATTCCCAGTGTTCTGGGTAGACATTACTTGCTGATGGGAATAGAATGAAATAATAGAAGGAATCTTGACCCCTATGCTCTACACAAGGAAGAGATGGAAGAGACATAGAGATTTAGCCAACACCTCCATTTTACTTTTAAACAGTAGCAGTCTAGTACCCATTCATTTTTGTTGGAAAGATTATCAGAAATGATAAAAAAAGATGCAGCATAGTTGTTACAAATAAACATAATAATAAAAGTGTTGCCTAAGAAAGGGTTTTAAAAGCTTCCCCTCATCTTTCCTAAAAGCACTTAATGTCTTAATACTAAACGGAACTCCCAAATGGCAAGTGTTGCATGGAAGAACCTAAGCTATGACAAAATATCTTACAATAAGTAGTGTAAGGAACTAAGAGTTCATTAGAGTTCATGGTGGGGAGTAAGGCATTTCAGGAAGAACAAGAGGTAGCTGGCCCTTTAGTGTGTTTTTTACATGGCCCATTTTTCTTCATGGTTGGTTGTTCATCTCTCTAGTTTTAAGCCATTTGTACAAGTTTGTAATTGCAGTAATTTACATTATATTAGTACCAATCTTTATTGTGGGTCTTAAGATGTTCACAAATTTTACATCCAAACCTACTGTTCATGTGGGAGCTACTTTGTATGCAATCATAGCTGTGAAAGGATATGAGTAGATGAATCCCTAGAATTCATTAGCAGGCCATTTTATCTGAATCTTTGGTCAGCACCCCATTTAGTGAGACAGCATATCTCAGACAATAATATAACAAAATCAGAAAACATCTGATATTGATTTCTGATCTCCATGTTCACATGACGAGATATGTATCAGTGTGCATATTTACACACCAATGCACACATAGACAGAAACAAGGATATATAGCACATCTGCACACAAATATAGCAACAAAGGTTTTATGAGTTTACTGTTCCATGATGCCACTCATTCTAAGCCTTATCAATTCTTCGCATGCTTATATTTATTCTGTTGTATATACTGCTTAATATACCCACTAACATTTTGATTTTTATATTTTACTGTTCCAGATGGTATTTTTTTCAATTGGTTCCTCATTCTTGATGGCATCTTATTGTTTAAGCATTTTTATAATTGCAGCTTTTATTTCTCCTTTCATTTGTGCAGTATGATTTCTTAATCTCAATGTGAATCTGCAGATCTTCTTTTGAAGGCATACTTTTTCACGTTTCATAATGTTTTATTGTGAACATATGCTTATTTTTCATATGTAAGCTTCACATTCATCCATCATGGGTATGCATCTGCCTCAGCTGATAAGATAAAAATCTTATTTCTGATTCATATTAACTCTGTGCAAGATTATTCGGGGGGAGGGGAAGTAAGCTTTTAAGGATCCATATTTTGGTTTTTCCACTTCACTTGGCCTTTCATGGTCAAGGAAGAGACAGTGACTTCTCTTATAGTTTTACAGGCTGAAAGGTTTAGATGATGTTGCCAACATAGTCTAGCTTTAGATTCTTCTCTTTTATTTTTCTCATGGAAAGTAGAGGTCATGCCTGTGGCTGTTGAGTGGCATTTTTATTCCACCCCTGAATCATTTCTCAAGATTTAGCCTTTAGTACAATCATATGGGGATTCAGTATTTAAACATTCAAACTGGAAACACAAAGATTTAAACTTCAACAGAGCTGTATTGACATTAAGATATTTTGTCCAAACTGAGGTTATAAAACCCTAGGTAGTAAGCTGAGAAATTCAAGCATGGTGGCATGGGTTGCTGATAGTTGTACCTGTATATTCCTTCTGCATATGAGTGAAACCAACAGGTTTGTCTTTTTGCATGTTTCTTTTTGTTTGTTCTTCACCTGACATTATAAATTCCATTGCAATTGGTTTTCCTGCAAATCTCATTTTTTTAAGGTTGTACAATGTATTTATTACATGCTCCTTCTAAAGTTATCAATTGATTATTGTTCAGGCAGTTTTCATTCTTTACACTGACTAGAGAAGCAACGATCTTGGATGCTTGTGTCTAGAGTATGTTGACTTTCTGTTCTTCAAGAGCATAGTCACAAGTTTTATAGAGGACTGATAAAGTAGTTCTATTTCTATAATACTTTTCTTCTCTCTCTTTGTTTTTTCAAAATTTCCCAATCTTTCATCTACTTGCCACAAAAGTTTACATTCCTACAAGTTGTGAATAATGCCCATTACAAGTCTTTGTTGTTATTTGTTTTCTTGTATATAGCCATTCTGTCTGGAAGGGACTAGAGCCAAAATGGAAAAGCTTTTTGTTTGTTTGTTTGTTTTGTTTTTTAATGAATTTTTATTTTTCTCTGAACAATTTAATCTCTATGTTATTTATTTATTTATTTATTTATTTATTTATTTATTTATTTAAAACTCCAGATTTTATTCCCCCCATGGTCTACTCTCTGGCTGTTCCATATCCCTTACCTCCTCCCTGCCTTGCTGTCTCTATGAGGATGCCCCCACACCCCAACCCTACCCTACCAGACCTCTAAACTCCCTGGGGTTTCCAGTCTCTTGAGGGTGCATCTAGACACATCTAGATGCATCTTCTCTGATTAAACCCAGACCCAGCAGTTCTCTGCTGTATATGTGTTGGGGGCGTCATATCAGCTGGTATATGCTGCCTGGTTGGTGTTCCAATATCTGAGGGGTCTCTGGATCCAGGTTAATTTGTGCTTTTCTTACTGTGAAAGAGGTCAAACAATTTTTCTACTGTTCATTGGCTATTTGTATTTGTAATTTTGTGGATACTTCCTCTTTAATTCATTAGGCCATTGATTGTGAAGATGATTTGTTTTCTTAGGTGTTTAATTCTCTCTGTTGTCTTTATGCTTTTTTTATGTGAATACCCTCTCTAAAGTTATCCTAATATCCTTTGTGCTTCTATTTTAAAGGTTTAGCCAAAAGCAATCTATAAATAAAAGAGTTTATCTGGCTTTATGTTTCTAGTTCAAAGGCCATTCTTGAGGGAAATCATGGTAAAACCTCAACAAGAACCATAAAAGAATACTGAATAGTGGTTGCTCACAGGCTCACGCTTAGCTAGATCTTCTATCTAGTCCATTTTCACCCACATGGGTGTTGTGCTACCCACTTTCTAGATCAATGAGAAACACATTCACACAGAGAGACATGGTCCCAGACTACTCGGATCTATGTAATTTTTTCAACTGAAATTCCTTTCACAGACGACTCTAGATTGTTAAAATTAAAACCAATGATTAAAATTAATTGGGATCATTTTTCAGAAAGAATTTTTTTTCTTTCTGAAGAGCATGTCTTTACTCTTATGATTGTTTTATTTGTTACACAATAGCTTTCTGATTTCATATGAATTTTTGTTAGTTCTTAGTTTTATGTATTGTGCTATTAGAATTATTTTAAGACCTTGCCTATGCCCATATTTGAAGTTGTTTTATTGGCATTCTTTTGTAATTTTCAACAATTTATCTCTTACATTAAAAGCTTGAATACATTTTTACATGCTTTCTGTAATAGGGTAAAAGATGCAAAACTAGTTTTATCCCTCTCTTGGAGAAATTCAGCATTCTCATCAGCATCTGTTAAATGTGCCATATTTACTCCAATGTATATATTTGACCTTCTTTGCCTGACATTAAGTCAGAGCTCTGTGGATTTAATTCTCAACACTCCGGTTTATTAAATACCTTAACTTCTCTTATTTTGGGTCAATACCTTGCTACTTTTTTACTATGGTTTTATAGTATAATTTGAGATAGAATTCTATGAAAATTACACTTATTTTCTACTAAGGATTATTTTTCTTAATTGTACTTTAGCATATGAATTTTAGCATGCATGCTCTCAAGTTCTATGGAGAATAAAATTGGAATTTTGGACATTGGGAAGAAATTGCATTGTAATATTTCAAAAAGAAATGTCTATCATTTTATAACAAAATATAATTTATAAATTTTTTTCCAGTATCTACACAAATATTATAATCATCAAATATAAAAGTAAAGCCCAGATTGATAGATTTACTAGTAAGATACTCTATATTAGATACAGAGTACATATAGAATTTGAAGAAGATATTTGATAATACATTAACTATTCAGGACAAGCTTAAACCACATTACAATTCAAAGTTTTCATCCTGTCTCCTGACAACTAGCAATTTGATTTGAGTCTAGCAACAGTGAGTTGGTTTTGTTTGTTTGTTTCAAGCACTTGAAGCTGAAGAACAGATGCTCTGTAAGGACTAATTTATTTATTCAGTGCATTATTTTTCGACAAATCCTGTGTGTTAGTTAAGGATCATATCTTTGTTCTTTTTTCCCAAAACATCTGTGATTTAAAATAAATACTCTATAAAATAACAGAAAATATATGAAAAACCACAATCCTTTCATTTTTTTAATACAGGGAAAAATTGTAGTCACAGCACACAGAAACAACATGTGAATAAAGTACACACAACACAAAAATTTGCAAATATGTTGTCATGTGGATTTAACTTGTTTCAAATATGGCCCTCAGCCATATTCTTCAAACGTGTCCAAAAAAGTCATAAAGAAAGTGTTATGACTCTGACTCCACACGTAATGTTGGTCATTCTAGTATCTTTTCTTTTTTTTCTTTTTTCTTTTATTAAGGTGAATAGAACACTATTTTTTATCTTTAATCTTGTTTTATTACAGTCAAGTCATTAACCAACAGTTTCTCATCCCATTAAACCTCCCTCATCTCCAAGAGGATGTCCCCACAAACCAACCCCACCAGGCCTCCCTACTCCCTGTGGCCTCAAGTCTCTGAAGGGTTAGGGCACATCTTCTCTAACTGAGGCCAGACCAAGCAGTCCTCAGCTGTATATGTATAGAGGGCCTATTATCAGCTATTATATGCTGCCTGGTTTGTGGCTCAATGTCTGAGAGATATCAGGGATCCAGGTTAATTGAGACTGCTGGTATTCCTATGGGGTCACACTCTTCATCAACCTTTTCCATGCTTTCCCTAATTCAACCATTGACCCATTGAGGTCAATGACTTCTGTCCATTAGTTGGATATAAGTATCTGTTTCTGTCTCAGTTAGCTGCTTATTGAACCTCTCAGAGGGTAGCCATGCTAGGCTACTGTCTATAAGCATACCACAGCATCAGTAATAGTGTCAGGCCTTAGACCCTCCCCCTTAAGATGCATATGGAATACTATTTTTAGCTGGGACTAAAAGCCTCTGGTAATGTGACCAGTAAAACTGGGCCCAGAGGCAAGGCTCACATTCTCTCAGTATGGGATAGAAATATCCTGACTTGAGAATTGCTTAAAGGACTCTCAGCTCTCCTCTTTCTGTCAGGTTCTAGGGTGGTTCAAAATTCAGTCTTCACTGCTGTTGACACAAAGAGAGTAGGAAAAAAAACCCACCTACATCATCATCAAACTAATTCTGATTTTGAACACCTTTAATGTTTTCAGTTTCTCAGACTAGAGTTAAATTTCTAAGGGGAGGGGATATTTGCCACCATAACAATGATCAGCTCCTCTAAGGACTTTGGCCTGTGTAGTGACATATCCTATCATGTATACAAAAGACAGCTGGCAGCCTCTTTTTCAGGGTATGTCTGTTTGAACTTGGGTGTATTATTTTTGTTCACTTTTTTTTCCTTGCTCATACTTAGGCAGTCATTGCATGTTAAACTTCTTCAGAGAGCAGAGAAAAATCAGGTAAAAATGAGAGGTTTGCATTCACAGAAGACAGCTCTCATATCTACACGATTAACAGCAGTTCTGATGTTAAGGAGCTGTTCCCCAATTGGGTCTTGATCTGTCAGTAAAGAAAACCATTGACCAATTGCTGGGATGAAGATACAGGCAAGACTTGAGGGTCCCATTGGATGGGACTCAATTTTCATAAATTGTTGGCTAGCCATTCCCTCTGTCTCTGCTCCAACCTATCCCTGAATTTCTTGTAGACAGAATAAGATTTTTCAGTTAAAACTTTTCTGGGTGGGTTGATGTCTCTATCGCTCTACTAGGGGCACTGCCTAGCTACAGGAAGTTGCCGGTTAAGGTTCCATATTGTCATTGCTATGAGTCTCAGCTAAGGGAGCCCACCCTCCCATTCCCATCTGTGGAACATCCTCAAGAATACCCCACAACAACTTCCACCAACTGCAGAGACTCATTCATTATCCTAGTTTCTAAGAAACAGAAATTCAGCCATGACTTAGCTGATATGCCTTCATAGCAAATTTCTCACAACACAGGGATCAAAGGGATACACTGGAATTGCTGTTATCTCAAGGCTCAATCTTACAGGAAATTCTTGGAAGCTCACTCATGTGCTTCTTGCCAGGCTCTTGGTTTGCACTGGCTGGTGACTAAGGTACTGCTTTCCTTGTCAGCCTCTCTCTAGGGCTCAATATTTGAAGTTATTTTTGTTTAGAGTGGAGGCAAGAGGATGAAGTGAGAGCAATAAAGACTGAGATAGAGCCTGAAGGTATGCAGTATAGAAAGCAAGATTTTTAACTTCGTGAGTTCTTTATATATATTGGATATTAGCCCTCTATTGGATATAGGATTGGTAAAAATCTTGTCCCAATATGTTGGTTGCCATTTTGTCCTATTGACAGTGTCCTTTGCCTTGCTGAAGCTTTGTAATTTTATGAGGTCCCATTTTTCTATTGTTGATTTTAGAGCATAAGCTATTTGTGTTCTGTTCAGGAAATTTTCGCCTGTGTCCATGTGCTCCAGGCTCTTCCCCACTTTCTTTTCTATTAGTTTCAGTGTATTATGGTTTTATGTGGAGGTCCTTGATAAACTTGGACTTGAGCTTTGTACAAGAAGATAGGAAAGGATCAATTTGCATTCTTCTACATGCTAACCACCAGTTGAGCCAGCATCATTTGTTAAAAATGCTATCTTTTTTTCCACTGGATGGTTTTAGCTCCTTTGTCAAAGATCAAGTGACCATAGATGTATGTGCTCATTCCAGAGAATTAAGTAACCCTATTTAGAAAATGGAGTACAGAGCTAAACAAAGAATTCTCAACTGAGGAATACCGAATGGCTGAGAAGCACCTAAAGAAATGTTCAGCTTCCTTGGTCATTGGGGAAATGCAAATCAAAACAACCCTGAGATTCCACCTCATATCACTCAGAACGGCTAAAATCAAAAACTCGGGTGACAACAGATTCTGGCCAGGTTGTGGAGGAAGAGGAACACTCCTTCATTGCTGTTGGGATTGCAAGCTGGTACAACTACACTGGAAATCAGTTTGGCGGTTCCTCAGGAAATTGGACATAGTACTACCAGAGGACCCAGCTATACCACTCCTGGGCATATACAGAGAAGATGCTCCAACATGTAATAAGGACACATACTCCACTATGTTCATAGCAGCCTTATTTATAATAGTCAAAAAACTGGAAACAACTCAGATGTTCCCTCAACATAGGAATGGATACAGAAAATGTGGTACATTTACACAATGGAGTACTACTCAGCTATTAAAAACAATGTATTTATGAAATTCTTAGGGAAATGGATGGATCTGGAGAATATCATCTTGAGTGAGGTAACCCAATCACAAAAGAACACACATGGTATGCACTCTCTGATAAGTGGATATTAGCCCAGAAGCTCGGAATACCCAAAATACAATCAACAAACCACAAGAAATTCAAGAAGGAAGACCAAAGTGTGGATACTTCGTTCATTCTTAAAAGGGGGAAGAAAATATCCATAGAAGGAGTTGAAGAGACTAACTATGGAGCAGAGGCTAAAAAGAAAGACAATCTAGAGACATCTCCACCTGGGAATCCTTCCCATATTCAATCTTCAAACTCAAACACTATTGTGGATGCCTGCAAGTGCTGGCTGACAGGGACCTTATATAGCTGTCTTTGAGAAGCTCTGACAGTACCCGACTAATACAGAAGTAGAGGCTCATAGCCATCCGTCAGACTGAGCACAGGGTCCCCAATGAAGGAGCTAGAGAAAGGACCCAAGGATCTGAACAAGTTTGCAACCCCTTAGAAGGAACCACCAGCCAAAGTTTACATATGGTGAGACTCATGGCTCCAGCAGCATATGTATAGCAGAGGATTGTCTAGTCCGTCAACTGCAAGGAGAGCCCCTTGGTCCTGTGAAGGTTTTATGCCCCCATGTAGGGGAATGCCAGAGCCAGGAAGTGGAAGAAGATAAGTTAGTGAGCAGGGAGAGTGAGGAGGGAACAGGGTTTCTTGTTTTGTTTTGTTTTGTTTTTTTCTGGAGGGGAAACTTGGAAAGGCAATCTCATTTGAAATGTACATAAAGAAAATATCTAATATAAAAAAAGAAAGCTGTGTTTTTAAAACAATTTTTCAAAATTGTGTGCTGTCATGCATGGTCACCTTATTACATGATATCCATAAATCTCATCCATATAAAGGAAAGGAACACAATGAGCATGCAAATATGTCAGTATTTACATAACTTATATGTCAGCTTTACATAACTTAAATCCAGGTATACATGATATCCATAATGTTTAGAGATTTAGAAAATAATATCTCCTCTGGTTGTTCTCTAGGAGAGGCAATATTTGCCACCAGACACAAAATATGTTGGGTAAATCAAGTATAAGTAAACTAACAGAATTTTTTTTCAAAATGGGTATTGTTCTATAACAATTCTGAAACTCATCCACCCAAATATGCATTTGATTTAAGGAGGTATAAAATATTTTTCTTGATTCTATACTCTGGATAACACAAATGGGTTCACTACGTTTAGTTAGGTAATACCTGAGATTTTTTTTTTTTTTTGGTTTTTCAAGACAGGGTTTCTCTGTGTAGCCTTGGCTGCCCCGGAACTCACTCTGTAGACCAGGCTGGCCTTGAACTCAGAAATCCGCCAGCCTCTGCCAGCCTCTGCCTCCCAAGTGCTGGGATTAAAGGCGTGCGCCACCACCGCCCCACAATACCTGAGATTCTTATGCTTATTGGTGCTATATTTCAATCTCTATTCTGTTTACTTGATCTGTTTATTTACATTTTTACTACTAGAGTTTTCTTAAGAGACATTACTAAGGAACTGTGACTGATGATGATGTTCACTACTGAAATTATTTAGGTCATTTGCATTTCAATTCCTTTTTAGACTCCTCTTGTCAGTAAACCCTCTGACTTTGGAAGTTTGTCTACATAGAAGTTCTTGTGTTGCATGCACAATGCTTAGCATTTCAAGTTATCACATAATTTCTTCGAAAAAAAGTTTTCTTTCTTTTTCTGTTGGTGCTATGAATGTCATTGCTCCTGAGAATTTCATTTACAGTCTGATCAAATACATAAGATATTTGTTCCAATGTTGAATAACAATTAGTTATGTCTTCCTCATGATTTACACAATTATTTATGAGAAACTTTGAGTTACGTTTTAGATTTTTCTGAATATGGCTTAGAAGACCTACAGCTTTATTTTTTTATACATTGTTATTCTATCTGTGTCTCACAGTGTTTTAACCATGATTTATATTCTGATACTATACTTTTAATTTATTAGCTAATTAATTGATTGTTTTAGTTTATATCCAACCTGCAGTTCCCCTCCCTCCTTTCTTCCCAATCTTTCCCATCTCCCCCTAATCAACTCTTCTTCGCTTTCTTTTCAGAAAATGGGAGACTTCCCATGGATATCAACTAGCCTTGGAATATCAAGTTTCAGTAAGAATAGGCACTTCTTTTTCTGTTGAGGCTAGAATAGGCAGACCAGTACAAGAAATGGTCCCCAAAGAGGCAATAGAGTCACTGCTCCCACTGTCGAGGGTTCCACATGAAGACCAAGCAACACAACTGTTACATATTTGCAGACGGCCTAGGTCTGTCCCATAAGAGCTCCTTGGTTGGTGGTTCTGTAGGTTTTCCTGTAGGGCCCAGGTTAGTTGATTCTGTAGGTTTTGTTGTAGTTTCCTTGACCTCTCTGGCTCCTAAGATTCTCTTTCCCCCACTTCTGCAGGATTCCCAAGCTCTGACTCATGTTTGGTGGTTGGTCTCTGAATCTGTTTTTATAAGTTACTGGGTGAAGCCTCTCAGATAAGGACTATGCTAGCTAGGCTCCTGTTTGCAGGTATAGCAGACTATCATTAATACTGTCAGCAGAAAGAGTCAGGTGCATATACTTACTCAACCAATTGACAAAAGCCAGGGACCCCTGTGGTTGAATTAGGAAAAAGCTGGAAGAAGCTGAGGAGGAGGGTGACCCAATAGGAAGACCAACATTCTCAACTAACCAAGACTCCTGAGATTTCTCAGACACTGAGCCACCAACCAGGCAGCATACATCAGCTGACATGAGTGCCCCAACACATATACAGCAGAGGACTGCTGAGTCCGGACTCAGTCAGCAAAGGTGCACCTAACTCTTGAAAGACTTGAGGCCCCCTAGGAATGGGTGGTCTGATGGAATGGAGATGGGGTGGGGTGGGGAAGTCCTAGGAGATGGGGAAGGGGCAGAGGAAGGAGGTATGGAATGAAGAACAGTCAGAGGGCAAAACTGGAGGGGAATAAAGACTTGAAATTAAATTTATTAAAATAAAAAGAGACTGAAGAGATAAAAATAAAATAAAATTTAACAGATATATTTAAATATAGCCTATACATTTGCATGTTTATGATTTACTATTTTTAATCTATTCAAAATGTGATGTCATAAAACTTAGTGCAGAAAGCTTTCATATTCCTCTTGTTAAATGAAGCTTTCTCCACATTAGTAGACAATCACACTCATTCTGCGTTCCCTCACTTCTCAGTATACCGATTACATGGCTTTATAGTATGTGTTTTCTTTCTTTGATAAGTGAAGCTAGAGCTGTTGCTGCACATACCAATTATATGTGTGGCAATTTAAGAATTATCATACATTTTAAATGACTATAATTTGTCACAACTCCATCTGCAGGGTACAGCAATCCAGTTTCTCCACAATTTTGCCAGCACTTGTTTATTTTCTATCTCTTGTGAAATTTTAGCTATCTTAGTGGGTGTTCAATGGTAACTTTCTGAGTTTTAATTTACATTTTCCTAATGACTAAGAGTGGCAAATACTTTCTCACATTTTTGTGGTTATTTTTATATATTCTTCTAAAAAATGTGCATGAATCCTTTTGTTTATTTTGGATTGGTATCTCCCTTTTGTGTTTCTTTTATTCTGTGTTTTTAAAATATAACCTTTAGAAACTGAGTAGTTATCAAATATATGGTTTCTTGATGTTTATCCACTTGTAATTTTTCAAATTATTTGTAATGTTTGATGTACAAAATATTTAATTTTAAAATTGTTAGTTTTTATTTTTCTTTTATATACAAGAAACTTGTTTCACATAAAATCATCTTTTTCCCTTTTTTACTTATTGCTATACAAACTCATAAATCCTCAAAACAGTATTGTATGTTTATAGTCCATGAAATTTAAAATAAATTCTGTATTTTCTTTGTGATTTCTTAATTCAATTTTTTTTCTTTTTTGGATATAACAAAAAAAATTGTACTTAAAGTCTTGATGTAATAAAATTCCCACAGCATGAGATATTTTAGACATCATTTCTTATCTTGTTTGGTAATTTTTTTTTATTAATTAATTTGTTTTACAATCCATAGCTTATTCGACACCCCCAAGCCACCCTCTGACTATTCCATATCTCATACCTCCCCTCCACCTACCTATTTTCAAGAGGATGTTCTAACCCCCCATTTGACCTCTAAGCTCCTTGGGGCCTCCAGTCTCTTGAGGGTTAGGTGCTTCATCTCTGAATGAACACAGGCCCAGCAGTCCTCTACTGTACGTGTGCTGGGGGCCTCATATCAGCTGGTGTATGCTGCTCATTTGGTTGTCCAATGTTTAAGAGATCTCTGGAATCCAAGTTAGTTGAGACTGCTGGTCCTCTTACAGGATCAACTTTTTCCTCAGCTTCTTTCAGCCTTTCCTAATTCAACAATGGGGTCAGCTGCTTCTGTCTATTGGTTGGGGGCAAATATCTGCATCTGATTCTTTTAGCTGCTTGTTGGGTCTTCTGGAGTTTGGTCATGCTAGGTTCCTTTTTAAATTTTTTTTCTTTTTTCTTTTTTTCATCGGATATTTTCTTGATTTACATTTCAAATGTTATCTTCTTTCCTGGTTTCCCTCACTCCAAGAAACACCCTATCACATCCTCCCTCCCTGTGCTTCTATGAGCGTGTTCTTCTACCAACCTATCCTCTCTACCCAGAGACTGTCTCACGTGGGGATTCATCCCATATACAGTTACCAAACCCAGACACTATTGTGGATGTGAAGAAGTGCATGCTGAAAGGAGCCTGATATAGCTGACTCCTGAGAGGACCTGCCAGAGCCTTACAAATACAAAGGCAGATGTTAGCAGCCAACCATTGGATTGAGCATGGGGTCCCTAATAGAGGATTTAGAAAAGGAACTGAAGGAAGTGAAGGGATTTGCTAGGTCCCGTTTTGTAAGTGTTCCATAGTCTCAGTAATAGTGTCAGGCCTTGGGACCTCACCTTGAGCAGGATCCCACTTTGGGCCTGTCGATGGAGATGGACCTTCTTTACTCAGGCTCCTCTCCATTTCCATCCCTGTAATTCTTTCAGACAGGAACAGTTGTGGCTGTGGGATGACAACCTCATCACTCAATGTCCTTTCTTCCTGCTGGAGGTGGGCTCTATAAGTTCCCTCTCCTTACTGTCAGGCATTTCATCTAAGGTCCCTCTCTTTGAGAGTCTCTCACCTCCCAGGTCTCTGGTGCATTCTGGAGCGTTCTGCCAACCTCCTATTGCCGAAGGTTGCCTTTGCCATTCTTTCTGCTGCCCCTCAGGGCTTCAGTCCTTTTCCCTCACCCAATACCAGATCAGGTTCCCTTCTCTATCCCCCACAACTCCCCATGTTCTGTCCACTTTCCCTCCCAGGTTCCTCCCTCCCTCCCTACTTGTGATAGCTTTCTTCTCTCTGCCAATTGTGACTGAAGGGTCCTCATTTGGGCACTTCACCTTGTTACTATTTTTTAGATCTTTAGACTGTATCTTGGGTATTATTTTGGCTAATATCCACTTATTAGTGAGTACATACCATGCATGTCTTTTTAGTCTGAGTTACCTCACTCAGGATGATATTTTCTAGTTCCATTCATTTGCCTGCAAAACTCAGGATGTCCTCATTCTTAATAGTTGACTAGTATTCCATTGTTCTGTATCCATTCTTCTGTCATGGGACATCTGAATTTTTTCCGGCTTCTGGCTATCACAGATAAGGCCACTATGAACGTAGTGGAACATGTGCCCCTATGGCATGGTAGGGGATCTTTTGAATATATTCTCAAGAGTAGAATTGTGGTTCTTCAGGTAGATCTACTTCTAATTTTCTGAGGAACCTCCAGATTGATTTCCAGAGTGGTTGTACCAGTTTGCAATCCCACCAAGTTGTTTTAATTTGCTTAACTACAGAGCAATAATGATAAACACTGCATGGTATTGGTACAGAGAAAGACACATTGATCAATGGAATTGAATTGAAGATCCAGAAATAAAACTACACACTTATGGTCACTTGGTCTTTGACAAAGATTCCAAAAAATATAGAATGAAAAAAAGAAAGCATCTTCAATAAATGGTTCTGGTCTAACTGGCTGTATGTAGAAGAATAAAAGTAGACCCATATTTGTCACCTTGTACAATGTTCAAGTCCAAGTAGATCAAGGACCTCAGCATAAAACCAGATACCCTAAATTGAATAGAAGAAAAAGTGGGAAAGAGCTTTGAACTCATTGGCACAAGGTGAAAGTTCCTAATCAGAATTGCAATAACTCATGCTCTAAGATCAAGAATTGATCTCATGAAACTGGAAAGCTTCTGTAAGGGAAAGGACATAGTCAATGAGACAAATCTGCAACTTACAGATTGAGAAAAAAAATCTTCACTAACCCCACATCTGATAGAGGGTTAATATCCAAAATATACAAGGAACTAAATAAGCTAATCACCAATAAAACCAAATAACCCAATGAAAAAAAATGAGGCATAGAACTAAACCAGGTATTCACAAGTGAGGAATCTCAAATGGTTGAAAAGCACCTAAAGAAATGTTCATAGTCCTTAGTGATCAGAGAAATGCAAATCAAAATGACCCTGAGATTCCACCTTGTTTGGTAATTTCTTTGAGAACTAATATTTGGAGTTTCTTAGAGCATCGCTATACAGGATACTAAGGTGTTGTTCAAGTCTTGTTGAGAACATGTCAAAAGCACATGATAACTACTTAGAGAAAGATGATTCCACAAAATTATAACTGGATTGCAACCTTAATAACCAGCATAAAACTTGACTTTCTATAGCTCTGATGACTATGATAATAGATGAATATAATAATCTATAATAGAATCATTACTTCTATTATAGATTTCCCTGCTCAGCTTATAGACAGATAACTACATAGGTGATAAAATTGTTTCTTACAATATATTACCAGTGAATTCAAAAAATTACTATGGAAATGAGAGAATAAAAATGGTTAATTAAGCCAAATGAAATCAGTGGCAGCTATAGTCATATTTTTGAGGATTTGATAAGAAACAAGAAGATTTCCTGATCATGAAAATGTTTTGTCTTAAAACTCTGACCCATAATTGTGCCTGTCTGAAAGAACTGAAGGGATGGAAATGGAGAATAACCTGAGGAAAAACAGGTTCGGCAACAGGCACAAAGTGGTATCCAGCTCAAAGGGAGGTCCCAAGGCCTGACACTATTATGGAGGCTATGGAGCACTCACAAAAAGGGACCTAGCATGATCACATTCTGAAAGATCCAACAAGCAGCTGAAAGATTCAGATGCAGATATTTGCACTCAACAAATGGACAGAGCTACTGACCCCTGTGATTGAATTAGGGGAAAACTGGAAGAAGCTGAGGAGAAGGGTGATCGTGTAGCAGGACCAGCAGTCCCAATTAACTTGGACACCCAAGATCTCTCAAACACTGGACCACAAACCAGAAAGCATACACCAGCTGATATGAGGCCCCCAACACATATACTACAGAGGACTGCTGGGTCTGGGTTGAGCCAAAGATGAGGATGTACCTAACCCTCAAAAGACTGGAGACCTCAGGGAGTTTAGAGGTCTGGTGGGGTGGGAGGTGGGGGGTGGGGGCATTCTAGTGAAGACAGGAGTGCAAGGAGGAGGTATGGGATACGGAACAGTCAATGGGTGGACTGGGAGGGGAATAAAATGTGGAGTTTAAAATAAATAAATGAATTAATTAAAAAACATTTTTACTAATTATTTTAAAATGTGCTTATATTTTTGTATTCATTTTTAATTTTTCCTTTAGTTCTTGATTCCTAAGTCTTTTCTTGTTAGGTCAAGGTCTCTATTATATTTGTTACCAAAGTATGCACATTGGTTCCTGTTATTATCTAACATATGTTTTTTCCTGGAGAATGCATATTGAAAATAATATATATGTGATGTCTTATGTAGAGTTTTTTCTAAACATGTTAGATCTATTTTACTTTGATGTTACAGAGTCTTTTATTTTTATGTTTATAACTACTTGCATAAACAATGATAATGAAAAACACACTCAAGCCTCAACAATCAGGTATAATTGAATATTTCTCCTGCAGAGTCTCATTTTCTCACATATCTCTACCTCTAGTATTGGGTTCATGCTTGTAACTGTACTATTTCTGGGTTAATTCTTTTATTGTCAAATATGCGTATAGTTTGAATCTTGAAGTAGGATGATTTCTGATCTTAGACATTTATTACCATTTTTCCTTTGTGAAGGGTAGGTGAAGAGTAGTTTTCTTTTATATGATAAATTTTGTCTTTGATTTTGAATAAGATTTTTATGTGTGTTAATCAACATGCATTGGATTTTTGAAAAACTTAATTACTTCAATATCAAACTCTAATATCATGCATGCCCATATCTCTTAAAAGGAGTTACTTCTAGTTTGCTATCAGAGAGTCTACATTATATATATACACATGTATACATGTATATATATACATATATATACATACATATATATATAGTAATTAAAATACAGATCCATTATACTGTCTTCTTATCACCCATGAATGCTCTGTTTTATATCAAATATTTTCTTTAATGCAATATATATACATTATTTTTATATATTTTAGGTATTTTTTAAAATATTATACTGATTACACTTTTAATCTAATTATGGAACAATCTAATTTTAATGTGCTACATTACTAAAATAATATTAAAAGGTACTTACAGGTAAGTTCACTTTTGGACTTTTTGTAGTATATTTAGGCATGATAACTCACACACATATATAAAACATATAATTTCCTTTAAATAAGATATACTAAATTCTATAAGTAAACACTGTACAAAATACCCTTTATCTCTATCTTTGTCATTATATATTAAATCTATTAAGTAAACTTCCTGTTACACGTGTGCCAAAAATACTAATCAATTAACAATACATTGAATGTTATCTATCATCATTCATCTAACTGTTTATCAATCATTTGCCTTTCTCATCAATAATCTTTCTATAGAAATGACCAACACTACTTAACAAGAATAGTTGATACTTTGGTGACTATAATAGCCAGAGTATCAGGGAGTTTGCTGAGAGATTGTGTCTCCTAGTAATGTCAAAACTTATACCCATAAAGTCTCACCAACATGAGAATCTAAACATGAGCTTGACTTTTCTATTGCTGCCTCTCGCTATTATAATCTTTCCTCCCACTATTCCACAAAGTTCCTTGAGCACTAGACATAAGAATATTTTTTAGATGTATCCACTGGGACTGGTTTGAACAACTCTGCATTTACTCTATTTATATTAGTTAACTTATTTACATCAAACACTGCTAGCCGTTCATGTCTCTCCCTGGCAAAGACCATCTCTCCATCTTCAGCCTCTTCTCTGTGAAGGTGGATCACGCCCATGGGTATCCTGACACTGTTACATCAAGTCTCTGTCTGGGAAGGAGCATCTGGCAGCCTACACTAACCCTACATCCAACAGAAAGCTAATATCCAAAATATATAAAGAACTCAAGAAGTAGATTCCAACAAACCAAATAAAGCAGTTAAAAACCTAAAAACTGGAGTACAGAGCTAAACACAGATAGTCAACAGAGAAATCTCAAATGGCCAAGAAGCACTTAAAGAAATGCTCAACTTCCTTAATTGGAAGGGAAATACAAATCAAAATGTCCCTGAGATCCCACCTCACACCAAACAGAATGGCTAAGATCAAATATTTAAGCGACAGCATATGCTGGTGAAGATATGAAGAAAGGGGAACACTTCTCCATTGTTGGTAGGATTGCTAACTGCTATAATCATTCTGTAAATCAATCTAGTGGTTTCTCAAAAATTGGACATAGTTGTTCCTGAAGACCCAGCTACACCAGTATGCACTATAATTGATTGTGGTATATTGTAATGTTCTCAGTCTGCTGAGAAGTGGTATTTTCTTGAAGAGATGTGAGAATTACACATATTTGTGGGCATAAGCAAAACTATTTAGAGTATAGTTGGACATTATGTGATTTTATTAAAGTGTTGCTTTGTAGATTCTCTTTCAAGATCTGTGACTGCACAGTTGCTGACATGCTGAGAAGCAGTTGGCTAGTTTCCAGTCCAGGCATGATGTGCCCCTTTTAGACAAAGTTATGTCCAAGTAGAGGAATGTTGGCTACCACCTATATGCATCCCACTACTGTACCTTTAGGGTGATTAGGACTTGCGGTTTACTAATGTATTTCATAAGCATTGTAGACATGTTGGTTAGTTCCCTCTTTTAGAAACATCCCTCTTTTGGATGTAGGGATGGTGAAGATCTTTTTCCCAAACTGGTACCATACTACCACCAGCAAAGGGGCATTTAGCAACATAAGTTTCACTTCAGCAGACCCTGGGCTTTGTTTACCAAGTACATCATTCTCTCAGCAATAGACTTCTACTTTCTACCTGTGGGCAGAGCACCATGAGCAATAAGCTGTAATGTTTCTGAGGACGCCTGAACAACAGAACTGCATGTATTGTTTTTAATTAGATAAATAACTAATAGTGGTAAATAAATTATTTATAAAAATTTGAATCATACTTTATTTTTAAATAGAACTTATTGCCCACCAAAATGATTCATGCTGTTGGAAAAAAAGGTAAATGAAATTTTGCTTCCACCCTCCATGAGAGTAAAATAACCATGGCAAGATGGGCAACCATACAGAAAATGATATAAGATGCACACAGTGATGATTGATATGTTATCATGGATTTCTATGAAAGCTTCATGGAGAATCAGACTACACGTGTGGTCTACTATGCAGATTATCTTTTCCCCCAGTTGACTCTAGAGCCTGTCATATTTCTCATAATAACTATTAAAATTGGTTTATTCAAAATTAACATGAAAAATCTCTTAAATTCAGGCAGGCAAACAGAAAACTCGATTTTAAATAATTAGTGTTAAATTATTACCAATTCAAGAAACAATTTATTGTGCTCCTATTTTAATTTAGCATGAATGATGAATATGCAAAAATGAGAGCATAAGCAGAAATAAGAAAACATGAGGTGCTATATATGGATCTGTTGCCCCATGTTCTCTAACAATAAAAACTCATGAAGACACTTTTGAGTTCACATTGGCATGTTGTTTAGTAGTTAGTGAAGGTGTATTTAGTTCTTTCTTCAGTTATATTGAATGGACATTATTGTTAATTATATGAGATGTGTTAATTCAAGGTCAGGTCTATGACTTTGAACAGAAGTAGAAATGACAGGGATTATGTTAGAGATGAGAGAGAGAGAGAGAGAGAGAGAGAGAGAGAGAGAGAGAG
>NW_022196914.1:18937805-18989478 GCF_008632895.1 Mastomys coucha
GAGAGAGAGAGAATCATGTTTAAAAACCTTAGAAATCCAGGAAAGAGTGAATTAATAAACACTGAGTAGAAATAACTGGAAAATTGATCAGAAAGCCTGGGAACTTAGCACAGAACTTAGGAATAATGGCTCCAAAAAGATCAAACACTTATGCATCATTAAATAAGCAGGTGGGATCTGGAACATCTTTGCTCAAACATTGCAGAACAAGCTTCAGAACTCAGTCCATTCTTTATACTTTATTTTTAGTTCATCAATAACATCATCTAACTTTATTTCTGTAGTTATTCCCTTTGTGCTGATATCTTTTGTGTTTATAAAACAAAATCAATCAAATCTTTATTTTGAACTCCAGAATATATATGAAAATATCTTCTTTCTGTCTCTCTGAGACTTCACATGGTAATTTTTTTTTTTTTTTTTTTGAGGCAGGGTTTCTCTATATAGCCCTGGCTGTCCTGGAACTTACTCTGTAGACCAGGCTGGCCTTGAACTCAGAAATCCACCTGCCTCTGCTTCCCAAGTGCTGGGATTAAAGGCATGCGCCACCACCACCTGGCCACGTGGTAATATTTCAATTAACATGTCCAAGAAGTCCCTCAGAATCCCTCAAGTTTTCTGCATCTTACTGAATCCGTCAGCTGAACAATTGCAAGCTCCTTCTTCTTTTTCAGTAATCATGGACAACCTTTATGTTTTGCTTCATCTTGCTTTCAATTTACAATACTGATTCCTTGTAGAAACTTCATTTTCAGAAATATACTTCGTAGGAGCTTGTTTTACTTTTGTTATTTAGTAATACTTTGATAGATGTTATTTTTTAAATCAATTTCCCTCCTATTGTCTTCTGAAATTACCTTTGCTGTCACTTCAATCTCCTTATTGTCTCTTACTTTGAAATCACAACCATCCTATATAAGCCTCCCTATTGCATGCAATCCCATTTGTGAACTGACATCCATAGGAGGCTCTGATACCCTTGGCCCCTTCCCCTTCCCCATGTTCTTCTGGTCACAAGAGCATCTTAGTTTAGTAATCTTTCACTAGTATTTCCAAAATGATGCTTTTATTGTGTGAAGCCCCCCCTTAGATGCGCACTTGGTAAGCATTTTTGCCTATCTGTAGTGTGCTGAAATCAAATTCCTTATTGTGCCTTTTCAGAATTCTGAGTTAGACTCTTCAACGCACTACAGCAAATCCTCTAAAATAAATCACTTAAAAGCATGAAAATGCATTTCCAATAAATTTAATTGAACATAAGTTCTATATTGTTTTTAACGGAGTTAAAAATAAAAACAACTTGGTCAGAGTTTCTACCATTTTTATAGTATCAAGGAAAAATCATAGTTTGTTGTTGTTAGTTTCAAGAGACCTCTGATTCTTGTATGAGACTTCAGAAGAAAGGAAGTGTTGAAATTTCCTCAGTTTTTCATTTGGTCTTTTGTACTAACGTGCACAACTAGAAGAATGTTCTGAAGTTGCAGTAATGATACTATGACCACTTCAAATTATAGAGAAATGAGGCTTCTAATATTGCACATCAAGATCCCCAACTTGGAATTAGGATAATATTAATTGTAATGTTGCATTTTGATTCTTTGCCCTCCAATTCCCCCATTGTTAGTTTCCTTCTCCAGGAATAAATTTAATCCTGATAAAATTTAAATGATAAATTCTTATCAAGATCTACATTATATTGAGGTTTGTAGACAAATTGTTTATCCATCCATACTTTCCAAAATACCATCTTATTTAGTCTTAATTACATAAATACCTTGTTTAAACACATAACTTTTAAAGCTTTTTTTAATATTTTATTGGTTATTTTATTTATTTACATTTCAAATATTATATCACTTCCCAGTAAAACTCCCTATCCCCTCCTCTGCCATGCCTGCTTCTATGAGAGTGGTCTCCACGCACTCACCCCTTTCCTTCTTCATCCCTCTAACATTCCCCTACCCTGAGTCCACAGGACCAAGGGGCTGTCCTCCCATTATTGACAGATATGGTAATCCTCTGCTACATATGCAGCAGGAGCCTTATGTCCCTCCGTGTCTACTCTTTGGTTGGTGGTTTCATCCCTGGGAGCTTTGGGGGGTCTGGTTGGTTGATATTGTTCTTCCTGTAGGGCTGCAACCCCCTTCAGCTCCTTCAGTCCTTCCCCTAACTCTTCCATTGGGATCGCTGCACTTAGTCTGATGGTTGTTGGCTGCATGCATCTGCATCTGTATTGGTCAGGATCTGGCACAGTCTCTCTGGGGAGTTATGCCAAGCTTCTGTCAGCATGCACTTCTTGGCATCAGCAATAATTTCTGGGTTTGGAGTCCACAGATGGCATGGATCCCAATGTGGGGTAGTCTCTGGATGGCCATTCATTTAGGCTCTGCTCCACTCTTTGTCCCTGCATTTCCTTTTGACAGGAGAAATTCTGGATTAATATTTTTAACATGGGTGGGTAGCCCCATCCCTCAACCAGGAGCCGTGCCTACCCACTGGTCATGATCTCTACAGGTTCTTTCTCCCCTTTGTTGGGTACTTCAACTAATGCCATTCCTGTTGGGGCTTGGGAACCACTACACCATTTTTTAATAAATTCTGAAAATTTATTAAACAGTTATTTTAAGACCGGATTTTTGTTTTTCACCAAGAGGTGGGTTTGTGGGTACCAAGAAATTGCTAGTATTTTATGTGTTTCTACAACATGAATTAGTTAATGTATCAATTATTTATTACTGTATATATTTATACTTTAATTAAAATATAGCATATCTAATGCTATATTTAATAATTATCTGAAACACAAATTACTATGATTTTTATATCTCACATTGCTTTACCAGTATTTTTATGAAAAAAGTATTGGTTTGATGAGAGATTGCGATCATTGCATATCAAAACTTAATTCCTTCTTCCACTGAAATATAAAGATGAGCATTTCAATTACACAAATATTATGTCGATACTATATTACTTTTTTAACTTTGTGACCCACCTTTGTAATAGAGCTTGAAGTTCTAATTCAAAGTAACTTTCAAAATTAATGACTTTGCCACCATGTCCTTAACCTTTTAAAATTATTCGTCTGTA
Organism: Mastomys coucha; assembly: GCF_008632895.1. Lineage (NCBI taxonomy): Eukaryota > Metazoa > Chordata > Mammalia > Rodentia > Muridae > Mastomys > Mastomys coucha. Next base: position 18,940,896 of record NW_022196914.1, read on the forward strand.
AGGAATCACATACTATCTTGGCTAGCAACTGTGCACTGGAGTGAAAGCTATAAATTTTTAGGTCATGATCCTAATGTGGTCTAGGGAGCATAAATAGTTTTATGGAATGAATTCATGTGTGTCATGTAAGCTCTGAGAGTACCATATGTTTCTATTTAACACCAACCAAAAGATATTTTATGAATGCAATGCCAGAAATTTTCATTTCTTGGGTGGCTACATTTCGAGCCTTCTTCTTTACTCTTCCTTTGTTTTTGTCTGATGAAGTGAAACTTATTAAAAATTCTTTATAAGGTGACCATTTTACACACAAGAATAACAATATAACCTCCACAAAATTTCAGAAATCTAAACTTTTATTCACACTCCTGAGTTTTATATTACTCTCTTATCATTCTTCTAACAGACAGATTGATTAATGCAGTAAAGAAACATTCAAGAAAGCACCAAAATGTATCAATTTCATATTAAAGAATGAAGCAGAGATATTCTGTTAGATTAACTGGACCAACAATGGGCCAAATTTGAATTCTTCACCTTACAACTTATGTTTTCCATTTGTCTGTATGGTGTAGAAAATACTCTGCCTGGGAACTGTCTGTCACGTACATTTGATTTGCTGTTTGTAAACCTGTGTTTACTGTATATTTACTTAATAACATATTAACATGGCTTATGAAAGAAAGGAATGAATTCTTTACAAAATCTTTTAACAGAATTATACAAACAAAAATGTTACTTTCTAAAATCCAACTGAAACAGAGTAACACTTGAAGCTACCAACCGGTATTCTTTACAAGTTTCTGCAGACATTTTTGGCATATGTGTTTTACTAAGGTTGCTTTCAGCATACTTGAAACTTTTAAGAAATGATTACCATTACACACACACACACACAGAGAGAGAGAGAGAGAGAGAGAGAGAGAGAGAGAGAGAGAGAGAGAGAGAAACACACATATACACAGAGACAATTCTGGGTCAAGACATACCAGTCATTCTAGGTCTAGTTTAGGAAGAATAAATAGATGTATAAAAATTAGGCTTTTAGCTTTAGTTGTGAAATATAATTGCATAGGAATTCCAAGGACAGTAAGGTTGCTTACAATCGTTTTATCTTAAAGGCTTATTAAATATGACTAAGCAGAGTACACATTGGATATCAAATTCACTAAAATATTCTCAAGGCATAATTTTAACTTTGCTACTGGATCCAGCAAAAGTTTAGTGACTGTGGAATCAAGACATACTTTATGAAAAAATTATGTAAGAATAAATAGAACTAATTACCTGTATGTTCCAAATATTCTAGTTCAGTTTTAAGATTTTCATATAAATAAATAACATCTTAACAATTATTAAGTCAGTTGTCAATATATTGAATATTTATAATTTTCCTGCTCTACCCTAAATTGTTTTTAGTTAATATCTGATGGAGAATCACATACAAAGTAAAAGAATTGTATTGTCATTACAGTTTATAAAACTCCCTGTGTTTTATGTCTCATCATTCAAACCAACCCCACTCTGTGTGTGAATCCTTTCTATTCTTTGCTCTAATAATCTCATATGTTCCTCCTTGCATTATCTTTTGCTTTGTAAAATCTAATAAACATGCAGTCATTCCTCTTGGTACTTAAATATTGCTCTTTAAACAAAAATCCATAGAACAATGAGAGTACTTGTCTTAGGCTCAAATGTTAGTGCAGAGTGAATTTGGTAATCAAAGTAATAACTGAAAAAGGATGGATTAAGGAAAGGAAATCCTGAGTGGATCACTTTGCTCCTTCAGAAACAGTTACCATCAAAATTATATAAATTATTAATCAATGGAATAAATGCTAATGGAGCAGTTTCAATAATTGCCATATGGAAATGATGGCTTCAAGATTCAATCAAGTTTGCTAAAAGATTTATCTTCATTATAAAATATTCACCTCCATTATGTAAACGCTCAGATGAAGTATTATGAACGTCTGATGCAAAAATCTCAATATATTTTGTAATATTTGGATGTAACTATTAGTAACATTATCCAATTTTTATAAATATTTCTAAATTATAATAAACTAGGTTCAAATTAATCATAACTCTTGAGGAATATATGATGAATGGTTTGCTAATTATAAAATATCATGAGTTTTATATCAGATTCATGCTAAAAAGCCAAAATCATAACTATCAATTTTGCTTCACCTTAGCAATTCTTTCAGCAATTCTTTCATAACTTTGACTCTTTGCTATGTGTTACATAGAGATGGGGAATGGCTTAAATGGGTTGCTATGTCAATGATTTTCATTGTATACTTCATAAATGATAAACATTCTCTATGTGTATTTTCTAGCTGCACTCCAACTCTGACAAAGGTGATGGTTCTGTCAAGTACATCCTGACTGGAGAAGGTGCCGGGACTATATTTATCATTGATGACACCACAGGTGACATCCACTCAACCAAAAGCCTGGACAGAGAGCAGAAGACTCACTATGTGCTTCATGCCCAGGCTATTGACAGACGGACAAACAAGCCCCTTGAACCTGAATCTGAGTTCATCATCAAAGTGCAAGATATCAATGACAATGCTCCAAAGTTCACAGATGGACCATACATCGTTACTGTGCCTGAAATGTCAGATATGGGTAAGTAAATTACTTTTATAGTGCAGAAATTCATTCACATTATTGGTAACAAAAATATCTTTTAAAGAATTACTTTAAATCTATTTTTTTCAGAATTTGAGAAAGTTCTAAAATGTTATAATATTTTTATTGCAGTAAAACTTATCTATTATGAACCATACATTATATATTGAAAAAAATCTTAATATGGATGTATAGAAAAAATTTTACCATCTTGAGGTAAAAACTATAATTGGGTATCATATGTAATTCTTATTTATTGGCATTACTTTTGATTATGTAATTTTTTCATATTATTGAATAATATGGATTCCTACATATTCAACAGGAACAGCCTTGAAGACAAAATGCTTTTGTACTTCTTGCTACATCCTGTATAATCATAACACATCCTTCTTAATTATAATAACATTAGTATTAGATGTCATTTTTATTAACCAATAAATTATTCATATTTTAGCATTTACATATTTATTTCAAGATATACAAAACCATGTTACTCATTTTGAGATTATTTTAAATGTGCAGACAGCATAAAGTACACATTCCAGCCTCTTAATTTTAGGAAATAAACAAGGAATTAATCTAAGATTCACCTCAATGCACGGCTGTTCTGTAATTGAAAACTCATTCAGTTCTCCAGTTTTTTAAATTTGTAGGACACTTCTTTACTCACATGATTTTTGTGGCTCAACTATTTCTCTTTATTTTTATTGCACAGACCAACTTCCTGAAAGTAATTAAAATGAAGTTAAATAGTCACATCAATTTTTTGCTGTCTTTGTGAGACTGTTTTCTGGAGACATTTTTGGAGTGTTAGTTTTTGCATTTCATTTAAATATATATGACAACTTTATTCTGAATTAGAATATTGCAGTCATTGATCATGTCTGTCTGTGAATGTTCACATAAAGCCCCTGACTGAAAGAAGAGAAATTCTGTTCTCCTTTAGGATCGCAGCCCATTTGATGTCTCCTGAGAGCCAGGAAGCTCTTTAGCTGAAGGAGAAAGTGTAGAAATCAAGAGCAAGATGTTCTCAGCCAGAGTCTCTAGGGAGAAAACAATTTCCCAACCTTTTCCCTCTGCACCAGAATTCAGGGACTAGTGTTAGCAATTCTTGGCAGATGCTTAGAATATATTCATGCTTATTAGTCTCTAAGGACACTTAAAGAAAAAATGGGTAAGAGTCTGTGAGCAAAAACTTGAAAATAATTTCCTATTCCTTGCCAAAGGCCCATAGGCCAACATCACATTGCCTAAGTCCCCTTTATTTTACAAACATGACATACTTTTATACACCATTATTTATAAGAAATTTGCTGGTAGCCTTCCAGTGTCTGATAGACGATAGGAGCAAAAATAAAACCGTAAGAGTAAAATGGAGATAACTTTAGAGGCAATGAAATAGACAAAATTGACATCAGTCCAAGACAGTTTCCAATGAACAGCAATAAAACTGGTGATGTTTAGGGAAAACAGCAGAAAGACTGGAGAAGTAGGGTTATTATGTTTCTACTAAAAATAAATTAAAACAAAAATCCTCATATGTCCTGAAATAATAAATGATCACTAATTAGGCTTGGTTGCCATCCTGGTATGAGAAAACATAACAAGTTCTTAAGGATTAAGCAACCTGTAGAAACCATATGTTTTAGACATGTCATGCAAGCAAGGTATATCCCCAAGAACAAAGAATAAAATATGCATAGAAGGGAAGAAAATGACGTTTTTCCATTTCAAATGAAGAGGTGTATGATTTATAACTTTCATGAAAAATCTAATTTTTAGGGAAATCATTGTTTGATTGAAATTAGGAAAATATTGGTAATGTTCAAAAGCCTGAATATAAAATCAGAACTTTGATGGCTAATAGGGGAAGGGAGAAACTGGAAATTATTGAATGAAAAGAGATATTTAAAACAAATCAGTAAATTGATGGCATAAGAGATAACAATAATGATGAACCCAGAAACAGAAAGATGTACAAGTGAGCAGAGTCTAACATGGAAATTCATACTTTTGAGTAAAAAAAGGATCCTGGGCAATCTAAACAAAGGTCAGAAAGCCATGTGGAAATATCATCGTTAAGGCTGTGCATTCAAATTCAAGAAATGAAAATATTTCCAAGATATTTCTTAATATTTGAAATATTGGTAGAATAAGGAACAGCTAATATTCTGAAGTTCTCAGAAAGACAGGAATGTGGTTGTAAGACAAAACTTTAATTTTTGAAAGTAACAAAATAACAAAGACAGCTAAATGTTGTCTCCATACTAGACAGTTCCAGGCAAGGATATTTTTTATGATAGTAACTTATTGGAGGCCAGATGCCAAATATTAGAAATTACACTTTATTATTCTTTTTTTATAAGCAGAAGTTCATTATAGTGACAAATGTGTATGTGCGCATGTGTGTACATGTGTGGGTATGTGTGTTTGTGAATGTGTGCATTTGTAATCATCATAACAATTCACATTGTACTTTGACCATATGGAGGCTGATGCAAAAATTAATGTGTGCACGTATGCCTCTGTGTGTGTAACTTTTGTTTTATATTATGTGTAACAATGGAAGATATAGAAAAATGTAAGACAAAGATTGAGGGATTGGGCAGCCAAAGTCTGGCCAACTTGACACCTATCCTATGGAAAAGAGCCAACCCCAGATGCTATTAATGATATTCTCCTATGTTTGTAGACAGGAGCCTAGCACAGCTGATAGAATCAGATGTAGAGACCCACAGCCAATCGTTAGAAGCTTGGGACTATTGTGAAGAGTGAAAGGGAGGATGGTGGGAGCTGGAGGAGTCAAGGACAACACCTACAGAGTCAACTATCCTGAGCCCATGGGGTACACATAAACTGAATCACCAACCAAAAGGCATGCATGGGCTAAACCTAGTACCTACTTATATATAGCAGATGTGCAGCTTGGTCTTTATGTAGGTCCCCTAACGATTGGAAAGGGAACTGTTTCTGACTCTTTGCCTGCCTTTGGATGCCTTTCCCAAGCTGAGCTGCCTTGTTTGGCCTCAATGGGAGAGGATGCACCTAGTCCTACTGTGAATTGATGTGCCAGTACTGGCTGGTACCCATGAGAGGTCTCTCCTTCTCTGAGGAGAAAGGGAAGGAGAATGGGGGAGTGGGATATGAGGGTGATACTGCGAGGAGAGAACAATCGGAGGCAGCAATCAGAATGTTTAGTAAATAAACAAATTAATGAAAAAATCTAAGAAAAATGGAAGCCAATCTGTCAACTATGATTGCAGAAGCACAATGCTAATATACTCTAGACAAGGGAGCATCAGACAGCAACCAGAGACAGCTACCTTCTTGCCTACAGATCATGGCTTATTAAGACACAGTCAAAATTCCCATAAAAAATGTCTGTGATAACTTAAACATTAAATAGAAAAATTTGAACCATTGGGAGGCAAGCTACATGGCTCTCAAAACCTAAAGGATTGATTATTTTTAGAATGGAAAGTTTGTCAATTGCATTGTGAGAGATTCTAGGGAATGAAACCTGATGCTGAACAACTAGAGAATTGTGTGTTGTAGTCCTGAGTTTCAAGCTCTCTGCTCAGTGAGCCGGAAAGTTCATTGCAAGCTGAGTCTCAATACTTGGCACTTCACAGAAGGGCAGCCTTCACTGTAAACAAATGTCACCCTTCTTCCTTCTTGACACACTCTGCCTGTTATCTAACCACTGGAAAGGTTTCTCTCAGTGCTACTGAAGTACCATTCAATTGTTACCTTGAGTTAAGGTCTCTAACTAGCCCAGTGCTTGCCAATTATGCCAGTGTTGCTATCCAGAAAGTCCCAGGGATCTGCCTGTTTCTGCTTTTCCAGGATTGGTGTTACAAACATGTGCCTCTTTGCTAAATTCATGTGGCTGCTAAAGATAGAACTCAGGCCTTTGTGACTTCACAGCAGGCACTTTACTGACTGAACTATGTACCAGCCATATTCAATAAATATTTTCAAGGTTTTATGGGGAGATATTAGTTAAAGCATTGATTCTAACCCTGAATCCAAAGGAATACACAGAATGACTCTCAGTTCTGATTAAAGCAGAGATGCTGCTCACTTTTAGGAATCTTGATTTGTTGTTGAAACATGAATCTCTAACTTCCTTTTCCTTTCTCAGATTAATTATGATTTCAGATAATTTGCTATGACAGAAAATATTTCTTTCTGCTTGAGTGCAGCTAACAGCTTATTTCACATATTTGAATCATGCTTGTGATCAAAATTATTTGTACCCATGGACTTTCTAATTAATATATTAATGAGATTTGCTCTCTTGGATGCTAGCTTTCTGCTCTACAAAATAACTAGAATTCCTCATAACAAATTGGGCAAAAATTTGCCAGAATCTATGAGTGTAAGTCACCATAGCAACCATGAGAATGATCAAACAGACAACTACAAGGAACACTTGTTAAACACTTGCTAAGTTTCAGCAATCTCCTATGTTTACAATAATACTGTGTATTTGCCATAAATTTTATCACAGTGTCAACACGATGATTATTCTTAGTTTAATGTGGATAGAAATCAAATATAGAGTGGCCTCATTTGTCTAAAATAACATGTTTATTAAATGCATGAAAAACTTTCTAAGTTAGGCATCTCTTTAGATCTTATTAACAAAATAAAAAGAACAAAATTAAACATGAATACACATTATTTGTAGAACAATTCTTTTAGAAAAATTTCAGAAGCACAGTGGGAGTAATATAAAAAGGGAGATGTTAGAGTACCAAGTTTATGAAAATCAACTTTATGATTCATTAAATTGGATTTATTTATCACTATTATATCCTCCTAACTTACCAAATATTGAAGGCAGACTTTTTTACTGTTAAAAGGTAAGCTGAACCCAGGGACACAAAAAGAGAGAAAAATCTTGTATCTAGTACTAAGCAGTCATATGGGGATATGATTTAAAAAAAAAAATTATCACTATATATCACTAAGATAGATAGAAAGATAGATAGATAGATAGATAGATAGATAGATAGATAGATAGATAGATAGATAGAGCTAGGAGGAGAACTTTGGATTATAATGAAATTACTAATGAAGTCACAAAATATTACTTTTCAACTTAAAATGTTATAAATATTATTTTTAGAGAAAATACATTCTAATAATTTTGAAAGACAATGAACAGGCCAATGTATAGTGAAATCACTTTCAAGTGGGGAAAGAAATCATATTGAGTAAAATCGGGAGCAGATTTTGAATATTGAGAATGTATGTATTCACCTTACAATGATAAACAAAAAAACCAAGATCCATGCAACAATGTTATACCTACAAGGTCATTGTTTATCAGCCTTTATCCTCATCTCCCTAAACAGAGAAAATGTAATCATTACTTATCCTTGGTACCCAGAGGAGCCATGGTTCTCTGGGTTTACCAACTCTGATTCCAAAGAAAGATCCCCTGATGAAATCTGAGTATCCTTTAGGTAGACATACAGATACAAATATTGTATTTACATTTGGATCCATGTGAATTTATCTTCACAATAGTAGGACATGCACTGTATGGACTAATGCCTTCTCAGCCATAAAGTTTTGCCAGTATCAGCCTGTGGGGGTCCGTCCAACGGGCCCACACTCCATGGGTGATCTCGGACTGGAGATTTATTGAGAACCTGTTGAAATAAGCGGGTGGGAGAGACACAAAGAAAGGACACCTAGTAAGCTTTATCAAGGTGTGTCTTTACTTGGGAAAACTGGGTAAGGCAAAACCGAAACCATAAGGGAAAACTGAAACCAGCAATAGCCAAAACACCTAACATAAACAAGAGACCGGAGGAAGGAACTTCAAAGGCAATTCCGACAGAGGTGAGCTAATTGTCAGTAGTCTTGACTCCCCCCCAGCCCCCCAGGCAGTCAGGGATTCTCTCCACAGGTGGGCATCCTCAGTCTTGGGTCCATGGCACTGTTTCGCTTTTGAAACTCTCCAGGCTAAGAGGAGGGAGTCCATATCAACCATCCACATCTGTCGCCTCTTAGATTGTTTAATATACATATAAACATAAATCAAATTGTTTTTGTAAAGTGCCCTCATGTACTGCTTCTTCTCAGTTGTGTAATTTACACACGACAATTTCTCCTCTAATTATCTTTGAGGTCAGTGCAGTTATAAGTCTTGATCTTTCACAGATGCACTCCTCACAGTAGGATCTGTCAACATTCTTTCTGAATACTAATCCATGGTATCAGTAGCATCCTTCACATTCTATCAAAACTTGATATTTCCAGATATTGCTCAATATTCTTAGAAAGAAATTTTAAGTCATTCACATTTATCAGCTGAGAATTACTACCCCAGAGACTATGCAAGACAAGGAAATAACAAAATGGAGAAGCATGATTAAAAGAATATATATAATTTATAACTCCATAGAAGTGAATTTCACAGTGCTTGAATGCTCAAGTCATCTATTTGATAGCCAAAGTTATTTTGTATGCATATTTCATGTTGAAATATTAATTATTATATTAAAATACACAATGGCATATAATAGAAACAAAATCATGGATAACATGAGATTATCTTGGCAGTAGAACAGAAAGCAGTGGTTTGAGTAGTTGAGACTTGTGACTCACAAGATTCAAAGAAGTTCAGTTTTGTAACCTTTCTTTAGATTATATCTATTAAAAATCATGGTCTAATAATGGCCATATATATGCATATATATGCATGTAATAAGTGCATATTATTATATTTATATTTATACATATTTAATACATTTTGGTGGAGTAAAATAATTGAAAATATAATACATACAAATTTTATCCTTTGTTCAACACTGCAAAACATCATCTAGCTGGTGCTGATGACCACCTTAGTCCATTGTCATTGTCACATTCATGTGTGTACCCGAGGAACATGTAAAAATAATGACCTTACAATGCTAAATGAGCAACACTATTTGGGTCTCACATATGATGGCTTTGCTGAGCATGTCACATAAGTACAGTTGTGGAGAGCTTGAGGGACTGAGGAATGAGCATATTTTTAAACATCAAGTCTCCATGAAACTAGGTCCCACAAGAGCCATTTTAGTTCCTTAAACACAGTGACTACGCCAGTGATTTGGTGTCATCTCACTAGACCTCTATTCCTGAAAGTCCCCTCATGTCTCAGCATCATTGCACTGGGGACCAAGCTTGCAGCACATGAGCCTCTTGAGGTTGTACTCTACCAAGAGCAGATTCATGGCAACATTCAACTCTTCTCCCTCTCACTGTTTTTAATGTATTTTTTTTCATTCCCAATATCTAAAAGGCTACATTTTATAATAGTCCAAATTATTTTTATACTTTTATAAACTGTTTTGTCATTTTATAACTGACACTAAAAAGTGACATATTTAGTAATATGGTAAGCCATAGTCAAAATGAGTAATCACCATTGTATGGAATAGTACTTGTTTTTTGAGTATCATATCATAATATCATAGCTGAGGAATAAAAAAGGGGTGAATATTAAACAGTATTTAAATAATGTTAGCATCTCATAAGAATGCTTCTTAAATGACTAGGATATCTAGTTATTAGAACAGGTTATGGATATAGAGGTTATTAATCCATTATATAATACAATAGAAAGAATTATCAGTATATCATTTGCCCACTTTGGGTTCTATGGAACACTGAAACGCTTTCATATATTAAAAAGACAATTTACTTTGCTTATAATTCTTAAATCCATTGGGTTCCTTATGATGGGTAATGTAAGTAACTCCCTTATTCCTCTTCTTGCTTTCATGTTTCCCTTAAAACCTTAAAGGCACAAAACCTTTGTGTGTGTGTGTGTGTGTGTGTGTGTGTGTGTCTGTGTGTGTGTGTGTATTACTTGTTGCACAGCAACAGTAGGCTGCAGCTGTTGTGACTTTATTGCACTGCTTGTTGGGACCTTGATTTAGATCTGCTGAAACACCCTGGGAGCTTCCTTCTGGACACCTGCCAGTATTCAAGCAGTCAAGTTCAGCTAGGAACCCTAGGGACATAATCTTGGGGATGAGATGATATTAGTAATAGGAGGCTTGTATTACAGTTCACTTAGTAGATGGCTTGTACTTGAGGGCTTTCAAGGCAGACCTGAAGAACCACTTACTAATTGAACAAAAATTTTCAAGTTATGCCACTTCCATTTCTTTTCTTGTTTCTTTCTTCTGATAACTTTTCTTAAATGTTAGTTTGCTTTCATCTTATAGAAAATTGTCTGAGCTCATTACTTTCACTGTGACCAAGTTCCCTATAGGAAACTTAAAGAACAATTTATTTTTGCTCAAACTTTAAGGGAATACAATCCAATATGGAAAGGAGGCCATGCCATCATGACAGTAAGGGTGGTGACCACATTATGCTCACAATCAGGAAGTAGACCTGACTAAGTTAGGATCACTAGTATTTATATCATTCTTCCAGGCTGGACGTTAGTAGCTCACTTAGCCAAGCAAAGCTTTTATCTTATTCCTAAGATGCCAGTGCTTCTAAAATAGCAGCAACATGGGGGATCAAGTTTGCAAGCACATGAGTTTACATGGTGATGTTTCACATTCCCCAAACAGAAACAAAAATGTGGCCCAAAGCAATATTCATTTTGTATGTTTATGGCTCAGTAGCCAGAATATTATTCTATGGGGTCACATACAATTTGCTTTTATTTTCTCAAAGCTCAGACTGATGCATCTCTTGTGAGTAGTGCTTTTTGACTCAGTTGTCTTGTTTGAGTTCTTGACTCCTGCCCTGACAATAAGTCTGATGTTTGGTTCCACTAGGAAAAGAAACCGAGAGTCCTCCATAACTCTGCTCCTGCAGTTGTTTCCAGAGCCTGAGGGAGAAGCTTCAGGGATTTTGTTTTTAATTTAAAATGTTTGTTTTGAAAGATGTTTCTGACAGAAAGTAAAGGCTAAGGCAAGAATGTAAGGAAATATTTGAAGAGAAACCTCAGGGTTCCTGCAACTAGTTCATTTTAGTTGGATAATTTTTCTAACCTTCAGACTTAAAGCAAAACATTCTCTCAATACTTGTTTTATACACTTTCCACAAATACTTCCATGCTGAAAATGTTTTCTTTTTCAGAAATACAGACTCTTAATATATGCAACTTGTTGTTTGGCTATCTGGCTAAATTTTGTTGTAACTGAATTGGGTAATGGTACATCTAAACTTTTCCTATGTATGATTATATCTTTTAATTCTAAACTGAAGAAGGAACAAATAACTCAAGCTAACCTCTTACTGTTAGTAAAAGGTTAAGCTGAACTAGTGGTTTGAATTTCAACGTATAGTGAATTTTTGGCGTCCTTTTTGCCTTTTCAGAACATGCATAGAATGCTTTGATAAAGTTGGACAGCACATAAAAACAAATAACTGAGTGGAACAAAAAATTCTATTCTGCATTTTGTGGACGATACCTCATTCAAATTAATCTCATATAAAATGTTTTTATGTGTGATAAAGGATTGTTGTCATATGCACATAACCTCTTTGTGGGAAATTTAAACACACATATAACAAAAGTATGAATGCAATAACCCAAGGGAAGCTGAACACAAATTTAATGATATTCAAAAGATGTACTCAATACGTTTATTTACAAAACAAACCCTTGGATACATTTCTCATTGAACTTGGAGCTCACTGGAATTCAGGACAGTTTAGAATTCCTCTTGCCTCTGTCCCATATCCCAAAGTGTCAGAGTTGCATGTGCTTATGTAGCTATGCCCAGCCTTTAACATGGGTTCAGAGGGCTCTGGCCCTTATCCTTGTTCATTAAGAACTGTTGCCCATGGAACCTATCCCTAGCCCAATGTTTAGTTTTCATATTAAAATAAGTTTATTCTTCTCTCAAATTTAAGGGTTTTTAAAATTAACCTCATATTTCCCTAGAGTAATACAGGACTTGAGAAGATTTGCTTAGTGATGAACTGTGAAATTCTTTTTTATTCTCTCTGATAAAGGAACTTTTGGTTATATTTTCTGATTTAACCTTATTTACCAATACTCATAGTATTGAAAATTATTTTCTAAAAGTTTATAAATTTAAGAAACCCCAGAGGCACTCTGATAGAATGAAAACATTTTCACTTGTTTTCAGGACATACGTTATGTTATAAACCCTTTCTTGTTTTGATATTTTGACTGAACGTTTCCAATAGTCCTTTATCAGTCAACATTTGCTCTTATAAATACAAGGCTTTCTTAGAAGAACATTCACCATTATCACACACACACACACACACACACACACACACATACATACACACACACATACACATACACACACAATAATGAATAAAAAAAGCGTCTGGTGTGCACACACTCATTCATGAATACACACAACCATGCACACACATGCAGAAGTCCATACACACACACACACACACACACACACACACACACACACCTACACACACACATGCTTTCACCATCTTCATTCCATTTTACTGTTTTTGGAGCTTATATAATTTCATAATATGATATAAACTATTGGTATACTACATTCTGGATTTCATTTTGTTTTGACATATTTATGATAAATATTCCTTTTGGAATATGATCTCAGGCATGTCCAAATTACATACATACATACATACATACATACATACATAAATACATACATACATAAATACATACACAATGTGTTTTATGTTTTAATAACAATCAACACCTGTGTTTGAGAAGCTATAAATAGCAGAATTTGAATTCTCCCTCATATGTCCATTCAGTTGGTATAATTCTGCTGCCAGCAGATATTCCTCAGGGACACAGGATACTATGTAAACTCCTGCCTGGACAGCAATGTAACTTTAGTGTCTCATTGTCAATGCTCTGAATTAAAAATTCTACAAAAGATTTGAGATCATGTTCTTTGTTAGGACGTTGTAAAACATATCTGATATTTGCACTACTTATTGTTCGTATAAACTACATGTGATGTCCCTTCCTCTTCCTGTGATGAATGTAATAAGATTTCCCACTGATATCCAGTTATTTAAATGTCTGATCTTGAATATTTGAAGTACTCTGAACAGAAAAGCATCACCTGGATTTGACTGTGGTTTCATAATGCAATATTTACTTAGGTAAATCAAATACAGGAAATTTTATTTTACCCTGTAGATCAAAAATATAAATAGATGACAGACAGAAACACAAGCAGATAGATAAAACGATACATAGATATAGACAGTGACCAATATTTTTTAACCATGTGAGAAAATTCTAATGAGCAACAAGTGCAATCCCTCAGTTCTTCATGTGTCTCTGGGTTGAAGTCTGAGAATGTGTAGTTGAGTCAAAGTCAACCTTATCAATTTTGTTCATCTACTCAAGGAAGTAACTCTTTTTTCTTTTTATTATTTTTTTACATACCATATTTTATTTCATACCACCATCTACCCTCCGACTGTTCCACATCCCATACCTCTTCCCCACCCACCTGTCTCCATGTGGATGTCCTCACCCCAGCCCACCCACCTGTCCTTTAAACTTCCTGGGGTCTCCAATCTCTTGAGAGTTAGGTACATCATCTCTGAATGAAAATAGACCCAGCAGTTCTCTACTGTATGTGTGTTGGGGGCCTCATATCTGCTGGGGTATACTCCTTATTTGATGGTCCAGTGTTTGAGAGATCTCAACAGTCCAGATTCATTGAGACTGCTGGTCCTCCTACAGTATCGTCTTTCTCCTCATCTCCTTTCAGCCTTTCCCTAATTCAACAACAGGAGTCAACTGTTTCTTTCGGTTGGGTGCAAATATGAGATTTCAGAGGGCAGTCATTCTAGGTCCCTTTTTGTGAACGCTCCATAGCCTCAGTAATAGTGTTAAGCCTTGGGACCTTCCCTTGAGCTAGATCCCACTTTGGGCCTGTCACTGGACCTTCTTTTCCTCAGGCTCCTCTCCATTTCCATCCCTGTAATTCTTTCAGACAGGAACAATTTTGGGTCAGAGTTGTGAGTGTAGGAATGGCAACCCCATCCCTCACTTGATGTACTATCTTCCTGCTGGAGATGGGCTCTATAAGTTCCCTCTCCCTACTGTCAGGCATTTCATCTAAGGTCTCTCTCTCTCTTTGAGTCCTGAGAGTCTCTTACCTCCCAAGTCTCTGGTACATTCTGGAGGGTCCTGAAAACCTCCTATTTCCCGAGGTTGCCCCTTTCCATTCTTTCTGCTGTCCCTCAGGGCTTCAGTCTTTTTCCCTCACCCAATACCAGATCAGGTTCCCCTTCCCCCCCCTCCACCCTCCGTCCACTTTCCCTCCCAGGTCTCTTCCTCCCTCCCCACTTGTGATAGCTTTCTTCTCTCTCCCAAGTGTGACTGAGGCGTCTTCATTTGGACACTTCAGCTTGTTGACCTTATCGAGTTCTGTGGACTGTATATATATATATATATATATATATATATATATTTGGCTAATATCCACTTATTAGTGAGTACATACCTTACATGTTCTTTTGGGTCTGAGTTAATTCACTCAGGAAGAAATTTTCTAGTTCCATCTATTTGCCTCTAAACTCAGGGTGACCTCATTCTTAATAGTATTCCACTGTGTAAATGAACCACAATTTCTGTATACATTCTTCTGTCCTGAGACATCTGGGTTGTTTCCAGTTTCTGGCTATCACATATAAGGCTGCTATGAACATAGTGGAACATGTGCCCCTATGGCATGGTGGGGCATCTTTTAGGTATATTCCCAAGAGTGATATAGCAGGAGTTTTCAGGTAATTCTATTTCCAATTTTCTGAGGAACCACCAGATTGATTTCTAGAGTGGTTGTATTGGTTTGCAATCCTACCAGCAATGGAGGAATGTTCCTCTTTCACCACATCTTCTCTATCATGTGTTGTCACCTGAGGATTTGATCTTATCCATTTTGATTAGTTTAAGGTGGAATCTCTGGGTCATTTGATTTGCATTTCTCTGATCACTAAAGACATTGAACATTTCTTTAGGTGCTTCTCAGCCATTGGAGATTCCTCAGTTGTGAATTCTTGGTTTAGTTCTATACCCCAGTTTTTTCATTGGGTTGCTTGTTTTCTTGGGTGATCAACTTCTTGAGTTCTTTTTATATTTTGGATATAAACCTCTATCGGATGTGGGGTTAGTGAAGATTTTTTTCCAAATATTTAGGTTGCAGATTTGTCTTGTTGTGTCCTTTGCCTTACAGAAGCTTTCCAGTTTCATGAGGTTCCATTTATCAATTCTTGATCTTAGAGCATGAGCCATTGGAATTCTATTTAGGAACTTTCCCCCTGTGCCAATGAGTTCAAGGCTCTTTCCTACTTTCTCTTCTATTGGATTCAGTGTATCTGGTTTTATGTTGAGGTCTTTG
This sequence comes from Mastomys coucha, assembly GCF_008632895.1. NCBI lineage: Eukaryota > Metazoa > Chordata > Mammalia > Rodentia > Muridae > Mastomys > Mastomys coucha. The sequence continues at coordinate 18,956,906 of NW_022196914.1, forward strand.
ATCTACTTGGACTTAAATTCTTAATTTTGAGTCTTTGATTTTTATTTCTTTCATTAATTTCAGCTCTTAATTTGACAGTCTCTTCTCATGTATGATTTTGTATGTTGTTGGCACTTGCTTTCCCCAAGTCTTCAGTTGCAACTTTAAGTTATTGATTAGATATATTTCAGTTTAATGCAAACACTTAATGTTTTAAACTCCTCTGATGACTGTTTTTATTGTTTCTCATACAGTTTAGTGTGTTGTGTTTTCATTTTCATTTAGTTCTAGAATTTTTTAAATCTCCTTCTTGATTTCACCCTGAGTCAACTATCTTTAGTAGTTTCTTGTTTAGTGTTTTGGATTTTGTTTACATTTCTCTTTGTTGTTTCTGTTACATTTTCTGTTGCTTCTATTACAATTAATTTAATTTAATTGCTATAGTTCATTGTGAAAAGTTGAAGTGCAGGGTGTGTTTTAAATTTTCCTATAATTGTTATATGCTGTTTTATGGCCTAATATGTGTTCAATATTGGAAAAGTTCCATGGACTGCTGAAATGATTTTTTTTTTAAAAGAAATAAATCCTATGTTCTCTTCCAATCTTTTACTCTGTGGGACTTTTTGTTGTTGTTGTTCAGAGGCAATGCAATGTATGTATTAATATCTATAATATTAATTTTATTCTGTTTTTCTGGTCTTTTTTATAAGTGAATTAAAATATTTATTTCTCCTCTATGACCAGTTGGGTATGTTTATTTTTCTCTTGTGATTGAAGTAATCATTCTTGAATTTTTTTATAGAGTTGGCTCTGTTCCCATACATCACTTTGTTTTAATCATAGAAAGTTTTCATTTTTATTCAAATTCACTAATTTTTTTCTAGGCAGAAATATATGAGTTAACAACTGTAGTCTCTTGTAACATAGAGAAAACCTTTACCTTCTCTCTGGCTTTAAGATTTTTCTGTGAACTTAGTAAATACAGTGTTTTTCTAGTATTCCTTCCTTTATAGATTATTCAACTATTCTCCCTTGCAGAATTATTCTGTTTTAATGTTCAACTTTAGTAAGACATGGGGATTTTCCATTTTCCTTCTTTTCTTTCTTTCTTTCTTTTTTTCTTTCTTTCTTTCTTTGTTTCTTCTTTCTTTTTGTTTTTGTAAAAAATTTCTTGTCTACTTCATGTTCTATCAGTCTTTTGTTTCTAGATAAGCATCTCTTTTTTCCAGGTATGTAAAATGTGTTATATGATTTTATTGGAGATATTTTTGTGTGCCTTTGCTATGGTTTTATCTTATTTCTATAATTCATGTTATATCTTCTTTTTTTTTTTTGTAAATGACAATTCTTGTCTAGGTTCCACTCAATTTATATTGACTTTTTTTGATCTAACTCCAGTAACTATCATTCCATTCCTTGTTCAGTTTTCAGCATATCTGTTCTGTGGGTGAGGCTTTCCACTGAGTTCAAAATTGATTTATTGAAGTTTTCATTTACAGCATTATTCCAATTTAGGTTTTCTTTAAAATATACTAAAACCCTAATTTTATGTGTTCAATTATTTTTTCTTATTTTGATGTTTTCTTTTGATTTTGTCTTTTATCATTTATTCACCATTGTTATAATCATGATTTTGAATTGTCTTTAAGTTTGTCTACATTATTTTCAATACTGGCTATTACTATGAGATTTGTATTTTTGGAGCTGACATGTTATTTTGATTTTATCAATGGCTTCTGATTTACATGCAGAGTTTGATGGTTGCAGTTGTATGTGTGCATGTGTTCAAATCAGGATTCTTCTTTCATATAAAACTATATTATCATGCAAGATTGATTAGAGAATAATTTAGACTTTCATTACTTGGACCTAAATTGGAAATTGAAATTAGAAACAAGCAAAATTATTAGCAATTAATCAAATATTGATCATTTATAGGCCATTGTAAGGAGGACTATTCTTTGTTTCCAAAATCAAACTGATAATTATTGTTGAAACTCCCCTGAGTCTGATTCTCAGATGGATCTGGTTCATAGATTAGCTCCAGTAGATAATAAAAGATAATGAATCAGTGCTTTGTTCTAATTACTAACCATTATGATTCTGTATTTTATATGTACCTATTTTTGACCATTATTCTTTATATATTTCATCTCTAATTTAACCTTAAACAAAATAATTCATTATCCTGTAAAAGAACAGCAATATAGTGTACATTACAGATGTTTAAAGAAATAATTCTGAAGGTGAAAACTTGGGTGAATTATGGTTGCTCCCAATGAAGGAAGCAAATTTTCAGAGTAAGCCTGAGAACAGCACTAACATATAAGTTTAAAAATAAACATTGAAAAGGTAGTTTGACAATATGTTGATTTATCAAGGCAGAAGTAAGCAGTTCCCTGCTAAGGCCTATGAGCTTCAGAGAGCTGAGTTATTGACCAGGTTACATTACAAAGTCTGTGTTCCTTCTAGCAGAGGAGCCAAAGGGACTATCAAAATACAGTTACTTAGCATCATAAGGATAATAAGGGTATTCAGGATATTGCTGCATCCAGGGTTCAACAACGGACAATAACACTGAAAACTCTTCTCTCATAGTGGGCTGGAGAGCAACTAATTCACTTTTATCACATTTACTTTATCATTACTTTCTCACTAAATAGGCAATGAATTATTTTTGACTCTTGAGTTATTTATTCTGCCTTTATGAATTTAAGAAAAACATTCTCTAAGTAATTTCTAAACCATTCAAATTTTCTAAAAATGGCACTATTTGATGGACAACTTTATGTATTACTGTCAACTTCAAATATGTGAGGGAATATGCTTTCTCTATATAATAAAGTATCTTTTTATAAAGTTAATTATGTTTATTCATATACTGATAAGGTCATAAAATGTTTGTCATATCCTAATACATAGAACAATTTAATAATTTAAATGTAGAAACCATAAGATTTATATGTTAGTCTTCATATTACAGTAGGTTTTTTAGAGAATAATTTTAGAATTAATTAATAAAAATGGTATTAGTACAATACCACTTTTATATTGCCTGTGTTCTATGAGTACACAGTTAGCAGAGTGTACACATTCATAGATGAATTTTAGGGAGCGAGATACTAATATTTTCTGTATGAATCAATGTTCAATAAAATTATATTCATTACCAGTTAGAACAATATAATAAACAGAATGGGAATAAACTATGTAAAACATATAATGGAAAGTAATATAATATGAGACAAGTGAAAATAATCTCTGCACAGTGAATGTGGATGTCGAGGCTGTACTATAATATGACCAAAGAGATGCGACCTGGAAAAGGAAAATTAGGAAAAAAAATGATTGAGAAGGAAATATAACCATTGAAAAATACCACCACTGTTGTGTTTCGTAAGAAAGAAAGAAAGAGCCAGGATATGTTTTGTAGAGGTGCAGTATGGTGAAGTGAAAGTTGGTGCCTCTAAGGACCAATGCAGAGGCATCCCTTCCCCCTGAGCAACCATATGAGGGATATAGTATGGAACAGAGTTTATTCAGGGCATGGGGAGGGGAGCTGAGGGAGTTCAGAAACACACACACACACACAAACAGAGACAGAAACAGAGAGACAGAGGCAGAAACAGAGAGACAAAGACAGAGAGACAGAGACAGAGAGACAGAGGGAGTTAGAGTTCAAGCACAGAGACAGGCCAGGAACATGTGGGGAGGGTGGAGTGAGAAGGTTAAGAAAGGATAAGAGTAAGAGGGTAGGAGAATAAGAGAGTGAGGAGAGGCTAAGAAGCCCCCCCTTTTGATAAATAATCCAAAACTATTTCATGAATATATATTATTAAGCATGACCAAATTCTTGTTCAACTTCCATGCCTTTAAAGAACATTTGAGCATTCATTTCTAAGTGCAGCCACCTTCCATCATAATCCCTCTCTAATGTTCCTCATTTTGTTTTTAAAACTGAATCTAAGAATTCAGTTGGTGTTCTTCCATCCTAATGGAATTGGGCAGGTAAATGCAGGAATAAATGTTATTTGCTTTTGTATACTATTTGAGTCTGAGATGTCATTGTTCAGCGATTCATGGACACTAAAATTTCTAATCAAGAAATCTAAAACTGAATGAGGAAGACTCAAGTAATCTACATAATCTTGAAAAATATTTCCTTCATCAGAATGGTAGAAGTAGACTGAATTTATTCATTCTTTTCTTCAATTTTTATTATTTTTATTGGTTATTTAATTTGCTTACATTTCAAATGTTATACCCCTTCTGAGTTTCCCCTTCACAACCCCCCATCCCCAACCACATTTCCCCTGCTTCTATAAGGGTGCTGCCCCATCCACTCACAACAACCTCAGTGCCCTAGCATTCCCCTACACTGGGTCATCAAGCCTTCACAGGACCAAGAGGTTCCCCTCTGATTGATGCCAAATAAGGCAATTCTCTGCAACACATGCAGCTAGAGCCATGGGTCCCTCCATTTGTACTCTTTGGTCAAAAGACTAAACCACTGACTAAGCAGCCCCTTTTATACTGAGTCAGGCATACCTGGCTATCGCCAGGTAACTGTGAGGTGGAATCTAGAAGGAATGCTAACAAGCCCTGCTCCAAAGACAATTCATGAAGAAAGGGAAGAGAGAGCAATGGAGAGAGGAACTTTCAGAGTATGTGTGGGGACAATCTCTTGCTTTATCATTTTCCCTTTTCAGTTGCTTATGACTGCCAAAAGACACCAGTGACAGGAGTTACATTATGGGGAAGAGAGTCAAGGACTAACAAAATAACTTATCTTTCAGCATATGAAAATGTTACTTATAGAATCAGTGAGAATCATAAACATATGATTAACTTCATTACTTCTACTTTAGTAACTTCCTGTCAGAAGAAGAAAATAATATACATTGTACAAAGGTACAGAGAAAGTTAATCGTGCCCCTGCTTTATCATATAATGCCATCTACCTCTATTTTAAAAACTTGCTTTTATTATTTTTACGTGTGTACTTGTATTTGTCTGTGTGTAGCTTGTGTATGTGATTACAAATATTCTTAGAGTCAAGGCTAGAAATATCAGATACCTTTGGATCTGGAGTAATAGGAGGCTGTGTGTTGCCTGACATTGGTACTAGGAATTGAAACCAGGCTCTCATGTAGGACAAGAAGTACTGAGCCATATATTCAGCACATACTTTATCTTGATATCCAACTCCAGAGATTCATTTGTAAAATTATATGTGTGGTGTTTCACCTTGTCTAAAGAGCAGGATAATATACTTGCCTTTATTCAGACAGATGCATCTGAAATGTGATTAATTTTCATTAAGGTACGTATAAGAGAAAAATATCAGGGAAAAATGGAACAGTTTAAAGATAGGCAGGAAATTATGACTATGTAGGACCATTGATCATTAGAGGTTTTTCAGAATAAAAGTATCTGAATGGTATAGCTTTTTAAAATCTCAACATCATATCTTTGTAAATATCATTAGATATAACCTTCACTATATATTGACTGAATGATTAAATTAAGTGGTTTCCAGGAATGGCTTTTTCACATCCCATTAACATAATATATATCATGTTATTGTGTACATTTTCACTTAAAGAAGAGAATATAAAACTTATTTGTCTAATGAGGAATATTACATAAGATAGTTCAATAAGCATGTAAATTAAAACAACAACAACAAAAACAGTGGCCATTAATTATTTAAGTTTATAGGTTGAATAAAATGTGTGTGTGTATGTGTGTATGTGTGTGTGTGTGTATGCATGCATGAATGTGTGTGTGTGCATACAGTCATGTGTACTTCTGTGTGTGTGTGTGTGTGTGTGTGTGTGTGTGTGTGCTGTGTTTAGCATGAATGTGGAGATGGAGCATCATACAGAAGAAAGAGGACAATTTACAGGACTTGATTTTCTTTCCACCATGTGGGATTAGAGAATATATTTCAGGTCATTAAGCTCTGCAGTAAGCAAGATGTCCATCTGCCAGATCCAAAAATAGTGACTTTTTTTCCACTGGTAGTTACTCACCACAGATGTTTCATAAGTGTTATCTTAAACATATTTTTTAAAAAAGTTATAACTGTTAAATGAATAAAGTATGGCCCTACTAAACAATGACTAAAAGTCACTGCCATTAGTCTGTTGCTGAAATTCTAGTGTTCCTGTTTATCACCAAATTTACTCAGAGTCTTAATGGTTCCTGCTTTCTCCAAAAGCCTTAGCAAGTCTTCTAAAATGTAAGCCTTAAGAGCTTCCTTCCGAGAAGTGCTTTCAGCCTTCAGAAATCTGCTTATTTTCATCCAAAGTTTTTACTCTCAGCGTTGATTCATTTGGATTTTAACAGAGTTGTGAACTCTGACATGTCATGGGTAGCAGTTGGCAATTTCAGAGAGTATTTACTTAGTATTAAAATGCCTTATTAAATATCTCAAATTGGTCTTTAGGGACTTTCAGAAAAGTACACTCAATCGCTTCTCATTGATATGCAACTTGATAAAACGTGTGCTATTTAAAAAGCACCAGAACAAAGAGAAGCCAAGTGCAGGGAGTGACACAGCTGATTCCCCAGAGGAAAAAGGACTTAAGTTTTATTGTAAAGAAAGTATTTTGAAGGCTTTTTTTCATGTATTTAAATCTGTTCAGATTTGTATAAAACATCAGCTGAGAGGAGCTAATCCCTAGACTGTGAACAGCAAGACTGTGCCAGAGGAAAGACTGAGAATAAAACCCTGCATGAGAAATGGCTTATGTACTTCAGAGTACAGTGTCTGCAGAGCTGCTGTTTTCAATAGAAGTGCTCTGCAAACAGAACATGTGTCCATACACTTGGGCAGGATTTCTTTAAGGAAAAGTAAGTGTGACAGGGAATGTGATGTAGGTATTAGTCAAAGCAAAATAATTCTCAGAGAATATTAGATTCCCTATTCAATATTCTGACAGATTAGTTCAATTGTAGACTTTATTCTACATATTTTCCTTTGGGAATTTGGAAATTCTCTCCTCTTTACCGTGGACACAATGGTACAAACTTTGAGTGAAGGGATTGCTGGGTACACTGTGAGAGGATATTTATTGACAGCAAGAAATGCTGAGGGAAGCATTTCACTTACTTATGCTCCCACCACCACTCATGTGCTGCCTGGCATGTGCGTACAATTAATACAGTAATAATTTTTTTAAAAACTTGATTTTTTTTCATATAAACTTTTAGAGGAAAACAGTGTTGTTCAATAAAATGGCAAGTATAACTTACCCATTCATTTCTTTTAAAAGGTCAAGAAATGGACCACTAATAATATTTGAGTGTCCAAAACTATTAATCTGAACAAAATTCAATCAACACATGATATATTCATTTTTATTTTATCTCACTCAGCAATGTAGTTGATATCAAATGTCATAGAGAATTATTTATTCTTTTCTTCTTGGTTTTTAAGTTTAGAGTTTTGATGAAATTCAACTGTCAATAATGAGGATAAGATCATTTATTCACCAGAAACTGCAACACCCTGCATTCAGTGATTTACTATTCTGTAAATAGGTGACTTTCTTAACAGAACTATTTTGTATCACAGAAGCAGGAACTAGACATAGGAGACGAATGTTTTCAGGGCTGTGTTATCTCAAAGAATAGTCTAGTTTGGCCATAATACATCAATTAACTATTTTTATTTGAGTTCATATGTTCTTGATAGCATGGGGAGAAGATAAACCACATGTTTGTTACACATAAGAAGTAATTTTCAGGAGGCTGGACGAGCGCCTCAGTTGCCAAGAGCATTCTAGATTAACTGAGGTTAGTTTTCAATACCTATGTTGGGTTGATCAACAGTTACCAAATCTAGACACTATTGTGGATGTCAAGAAGTGCATGCTGACAGGAGCCTGATATAGCTGTCTCCTGAGAGGCTCTGCCAGTGTCCGACTAACAGAGAAGTAGAGGGTCACAGCCATCCATTGGACTGAGAACAGGGTCCCCAATGAAGGAGCTAGAGAAAGGACCCAAGGAGCTGAAGGGTTTCAGTCCCTTAGGATGAACAACAATATGAACTAACTAGTACCCTCAGAGCTCCCAGGGACCAAACCATCAACCAAAGAGTACACATAGTGGGACTAATGGCTCCAGTAGCATATGTAGCAGAGGATGGCCTTGTTGGACATCAATGAGAGGAAAGGCCCTTGATCCTGTGAAGGTTCTATGCCCCAGTGTAGGGTAATGCCAGGGCCAGGAAGTGGGAGATAGTGGGTTAGTGAGCAGAGGGAGGGAGGATGGGATAGGAGTTTTTTGGAAGGAAAACCAGGAAAGGGGATAACATTTGAAATGTAAATAAAGAAAATGTCTAAGAAAAAGAAAAAGGAAAAAAAAAACTGCCCGTAATGCCAGATCCCAAGTATTCAGTGCCATCATCTGGCTTTGTGGGCACCACCACGTATACATGCATATAAGTAGAAATTAAGATTAAAATGAATATTATAAGGAGAATTGCATTTTATAGGACATAATTTAGCACCGCACTGAAATTGTATCAAACCTCTTTTATTATGTTCAAATGAGTTCTGTACTAAATAACATCACACACTAAAATTTGTTTTCCTGAATGCACAGGTACCTCTGTTCTACAGGTGACAGCTACAGATGCAGATGACCCCACCTATGGAAACAGTGCTCGAGTTGTTTACAGTATCCTGCAAGGACAACCTTATTTCTCTGTAGATCCTAAAACAGGTTAGTGCATTTGTGTACATTGGTGTGCAAGCAATTCTGTCAATAAAACAAAATGATTCTCTTTTCTGTTTACTTTTTCTCATAATTAAATACCATTAAAATTATAGTTGTTTTTCTAAAGCCGTTTAAATATAAAGATGACTGTTTATTTCTATTATGCATACCAATTAAAATTTACCATTGAATATTACTATAACATTTAAAACATACTCTTAATAAAAGTCATATTGAATATTATATTAATAGAATAACATTTCCAAACATGTTTTGTTTTATATGTTACTTTTAATTTTCTATCAAAGGTGGGAAACTTTATTAGATCTTCTAATACCTTTTAAGAATTTGGTTGTTAAATATATGCTGTGTTATTCATGAATACATAAAAGTATGCATGTATATGTGTATGCAAACTAAATATAATTATATGATACACATTACCATGAGCTACTTCTATGTCTTTTCCTTGGATTTACTTTTCCAAATTAGAAATTCTTTTAGCCACCTAATGTTGTTTAATTAAAGAAACTAAGATAATTACCAACATTCTTGTCTTTTTTTTTAACTCAGATAAATGTTTGAATTCTCTACCTTTCCTTCATTCTGGTAAATACTGACATTATTTCATCCCACCATTTGAACAAACAGTACTCCATAGCCTTTCGTTCTATCATTTACTACATAAGACAAGCAGCACATGTCCTGGCTAAGTGATAAAACAAGTGAACTAAGTACCTATTTCCAACTTAAGTAAATGTTTAATATTTAACATATGACTCTTGGGGTTCCATATTTAAAGAATTTCAAAATACATTGTGAAAGAAAGGAGATATGAGAGGTTCTAGGAGACCCCTGGGTTCATAATGATCAACTTAGATATGCTCTTTCATCATTAACATGGAATCTTCAAGTATGTACTATAAACTCAGTTAATACAGATCCTTTATACATGCACTCTCAGTTAACATAGAACCTTCATGGATGTACTCTGTCACAGTTAATATGGGATTGTCATGGATGCAGTCTGACTCAGTTTTCATGAAACCTTCATGGAACATTAAGAGTCCAGTAGCTATGACCAAGGAAGATATGCCTGTTCATAATGTCTCCTTTAAAACATTACATTACATAGCCAATAAGAAATCAATTCATATATTTATTTATCATATTTATAATTAAATTTATAATAACATAATTTCCCCTTTTTCTCCAACCTGTTAACCCCAGGTACCTTGTACCAACCCTTCCAGTGCTTCTTCCTCAATTGCCAACAAATTGATAAATTATATATTCATTATTATTGTTATAGACACATGCATGTTTATATATATGTATGCACAAACATCTAAATACAATTAGCTAAATTCTTGAAGTTTCTCTCTCCCTTCTGTCTGTCTGTCTGTCTCTCTCTCTATTTCTGTGTCTGTTTTCTCTCTCTCTCTCTTTCTCTGTCTCTGCTTTCTCTCTCTCTCTCTCTCTTTCTGTGTGTGTGTGTGATATGTGTGTGTGATATGTGTGTCTATGTATGTTTCATCTCTGACAACTCTGTATTGGTTAACTAGCTAAGAGGACTCACTCATGATACAGAGCAAGGGGCTCATTCTTGTGTGGGCCTAACTCTCCCTCTCCCATCAGTCATTATTTGCCTCTAGTTTTTTTGGTTGGTTGGTTGATTGAGTAATTGCTTGGTTGGTTGGTTTTGTCTGAGAGTGGGAATACATAAAATTTTCCTGTTCCACATTAGCATGTTTCTTAGAGTATGCAGCTATTTCTTAGTGTATGTTTCACAACAGGCTTCCTGATATTCAGTCTCTAACAGTTGTTTGCCCTCTTTAAGCAATCTTCCTTGTGGCATAGAAAAAAGAGCCATAATAGTAGATGTATCCATTAGGGCTGGGCTCCCCCAAAATCTAGTGATCTATGAATTGTGTCCTCTTATCGCTGCTGTGGCTCTATCTGTTTGCTGTAGAGAGAAGTCTTTTGAAATGGCTGGAGGGAAGATGCCCTATTCTATGCCTATAAGAATAAGATTGAGAATATAATAGGAAGTTACTCTGGTCTAACAAATTGGTGGGAGCAGATTACTTTCTAAAGTCCACAACATTTCTAGCCCTGGGAAGTTCAGTATGTTTCTAGCACCAGGCATGTTTTCCCTACTGTTGGCTGAGCTCCAATCCAATTAGACCGATATTAGTTACCATCAAGGGGTTGTCACTTATTTTAACCTTATAGATATCTTGCCATCCTGGTCATTGCTGTAGTTCATAATTTTTGCATTTGGATTGGACAGCTTTGAAAGTTTCCATAGTAATTTTTGGTACCTTGGAAAATACACTGCAGGAAGGAGGTATTCATGTCAAATATAGCTGTAATCATCAGAGTTCTGTCTTGTGATTATGCAATGTCTTCAACAATAAAGGCTTACCTTAAATCCCCAAGAGAAACCCAAGTTGGGTGTTAAGAGTTTATATTTTTAGACAGGTACTTAGACTACCGTGCCCAACCATTCAACAGAAGGTTTCTTGTGCCTGGTAATAGAAATTTTGTTTGCAAAAGGGATTCTTCTTTAGCTTTAAGGTTTAATTCATGTTTGTTTCTAATAATCATATATAATAAAGCATATACCACTAAAGTGAGTGAGGACTTAAGCACACTTTCAGCACCTAGTGCAACTACGTTATGAAGATTTTATTATCTTGTGTATATGAAGATTTGACTAGGCAATCAGCCTTCCTTTCCATAAGGTGTTCCAACATTCGAATCCACTGCCAGGAGCAGACTTGAAATATTCTGTATTTATAACTTTCCCAAACAAAATTATGTACAGCCTACATTCAAAGATACAGGTATATGTGAAAAATCAATGCACATGAAAATATGTATCCACACATTTTGAGAAAATTAATTATAGTATAGAGTGAAATAATTGAATGATAAAATTAAAAGATGAACATTATAAATAAACACCATTAATATATAAGTTGTGTGAAATTCAAATTATTGTAGTTCAAGATATTACTAAATAATTAGGGAAAAATTCTCATCAACATGGTTTTAAAATGTTGCAAGTAAAACCATACATGCCGTGTATGGTTATCTACATTATTGTTCAACTGAAAATCTGTTGAAAAGTTGAAGTACCTCACTATTTGATATAAGTGTTCCTCATTTTCTTGTTTCTTTTAAATCATGTACTTGTTAAATACAAGAAAAATAAATTTCTACTTTAAAGGCACAAGTCTCTAAGTGGAGATAATAATCATATAAAATGTAGCAATGCTATATTTTATATTGTGCACACACACACATCTCTGTGTACATATATATCTGTACTCAAATAAATCTTCTGGCCATTAATGTTCAGTATGTGAAATGTTTACTTATAAGAAAATATCCTATTTACTTGATAATAAACTGAAATAAGGGCAACCTGAATAAATTGTATTTGAAGCTATAGTGCTCTTGTGGCTATGATTGGTGAACAAATGTTAAATCTCTGTGTGTATCATACTGTATGAACAGTTGCATATGTTTATATGTGGGTACATGTAAATGAGGGTGAGGAGGAACTTGTGTAGGCAAAGCAAACTTCGAGGTGATGTTTCTCTGCCTCTGCAGGCTGCTTTAATTTGGGCTTTATAGCAGTTCTCCTCAGCACATCTTCAGTGACATAACATTTAAACACAATTAGAATTTCGGTAGGGTTGTATATCTTAATAGGTAAGTCAAGAAACTAAGAATTATATGTCACGTATGAATAGGTTCTAATACAGATTCTAATGTATAAAATTGTGTTAGTCAGGGTTTCTATTCCTGCACAAACATCATGACCAAGAAACAAGTTGGGGAGGAAAGGGTTTATTTGGCTTATTTCCACATTGCTGTTGATCACCAGAGGAAGTCAGGACTGGAACTCTAGCAAGTCAGGAAGCAGGAGCTGATGCAGAGGCCATGGAGAGATGTTTCTTACTGGCTTGCTTCCCCTGGCTTGCTCAGCCTGCTCTCTTATAGAACCCAAGACTTCCAGCCCAGGGATGGCACCACCCACAAGGGGCCCTACCCCCTTAATAACTAATTGACAAAATGCCCAACAGCTGGACCTCATGGAGGCACCTCCCCAACTGAAGCTCCCTTCTTTGTGATAACTCCATCCTATGTCAAGTTGATACACAAAACCAGCCAGTACAAAAATTCTATTAGGTATGCACCTCTTTCTTTGCTTTAAAATGTGTAATGTGATAAATGAAATGCATGCATCTAGAATGGTTTGTGTTAATATTAGTATTTTGCTGTTTAAAGCATCATGGGACCTTTGGGTCTATTTCCTACATGTGATATCCCCAATGAAATAAAGTACGTTTAAAGTTGCATCTGGTCAGATGATGTGTTAAGAAAGTGCCAAGAAGAGTTTTAAAATAAATACCCCCTATTCTCTTCACAGCTTCCACTTTTGGGATACTTGTGCTTAAAAATCTTATTACCTTATAATTAAACATGTTCAGAACTAATGGGTATAGTGGTAATTGTGCTTCAAAAATGCCTGGAATATAATCTAAACAGACATAGTGAAAATTAGAGAATCAGGTACTGTGGTAGGATGTTCTATAAGAAGCATGAGGTATACTAGTCATTTGCAAAGGTGTGCTTTAATAGTTCCACTTAATTTTTTCTTCTAATTGAATGATCCATCTCAACACATTTCCAATTACTTTTATTGAAGAGCAATTATAATAATGCATAACTTTTGTGTCCAAATAACATTGACATTTCAGTGTTTATCATTAAAATTAGTACTTGCATTTCCTTATTATCATTACATAAATGATACATTTTGGAATTCACCTTGACTTTATAATAATGAGTTCCAATGAGACTGTGTTTTTCTGTTTTAGCAATCATGAACTAATACCTGTATCCAAAGATATGCAATGAGTCATAATTACATACTCATTGATATATTAATATTAAATATTAAACATATTACATAAATATTTTAATAACATATTGAAATTTAAACTGAATTCCATTACTTTGCATTGTAAACCAAAACTCCTAGAAATAACTTATAAACTGTGTACGATATTATAGCTGGTATGATGTTCCTTTAGCATTTAAGACAACTGAAGAAATTAAAAACACAAACAAAAAAAAAGAAAAAAGAAAAAAAATAAGACAACTGAAGTGAAACTAATTAAACATTAGTTACCACTTGAAAATAGAAACAAAGTTTTGTAACAAAATATCAAAATATTGTAGAAAAATATCAAAAGTATACTATCTATGATGTATTAATATTAATGAAGCATTCATGTAGAAATAAACAAATAGAAATGTTTACTATTATTGCAAGCAGAAATTCTTTTTTTTTTTTTTTTGGTTTTTCGAGACAGGGTTTCTCTGTATAGCCCTGGCTGTCCTGGAACTCACTCTGTAGACCAGGCTGGCCTCAAACTCAGAAATCCGCCTGCCTTTTCCTCTCAAGTGCTGGGATTAAAGGCATGCGCCACCACCGCCCGGCGCAAGCAGAAATTCTTGAGTAAAATATTTGAGGAAAGTTGTTGTAGTTGGAGTATCTTATTAGAGTGGAATCCGGAAGTATCATTGTCTGTATGCAGTAGAGATCTCAATCTCTCAGTGTTGACATCATTAGAAGTAAACCATGGTGGGACTGATGGCTCTGGCAGCATATGTATAGCAGAGGATGGCCAAGTAGGTCATCAAAGGGAGGAGAGGCCCTTGACCGTGTGAAGGTTCTGTGCCCCAGTGTAGGGGAATGCCAGGGTCAGTAAGCAGAAGAGGGTCGGGTAGTGAGCAGGGGGAGGGGGAGGGATCAGGGGCTTCTTGTTCTTGTTTTTGGGTTTTTTTTGTTTTTGAAGGGGAAACTGGGAGAGGAGAAATCATATGACATATAAATAAAGAAAATATCTAATAAAAAATGAAAAAAGAAAGTAAATCATTATGCTGAAGATGTCTATGCTACTATCAGATGCAGAGCACAGTAGCTGAATAATCAATTGGCTTCATATACAATCTAGTTTCACTAAATAGTTCAAAGAAGCAGAAATCAAGGAAATATTATTCCAGTGCTTTAGGAGCAGAATCTAAGTAATATATCCAGCAGAAGTGTGCAGGTTTTAATTGGGATTGAATTCTATTCCTGCTCCTTACTTTGTTAGTGGCCTAATGGTTTCTTTTTACTGGATGTTTAGCAACTAGCAACAGAAGGCATTCCATGTTATTTTCCATAAAGGCATGCAAGATATGTATATGCCATAAACAAATTCAATTCTCCTGATGATTAGTTCAGAAAATTTAAAAATCTAAATGCAAACTGAAGTCAGGAATAAGGAATAATGTAAGAACACTTTACTACATGTGAGGTTAGATTGATGTGTATTTTATTAAAATATGCTGAGTAAGTACTCAGTCAGTCTACAGTTATGTTGTTCATATATTTGTATACATGATATGATTGGCTTTTAATACTAAATAAAATGGTCTAACAGTTTTGTTTCCACTTTTGTTTTTATTTTACAAAGGTGAATTGTAAATATTTGTATCATCTCATAATATATGAACTTACTAATTTTGGCAAGCATATTTATTTATAACACATAAGCAGATGAAAATATTGAATTTATAAGTATCATGTTTAATATTCAGGTATATGAAAGTAATATAGTTTTAATACTTTACATTAGTTTTATACAGAGCACTAAATACACTTGCTTTTAGCACTCATAGTATGGTTTAGGACTTAAATGTTGTTTACTGCTTGATGCTAAATAAAAATAAACACTGAATATCAAATTTCCAATCTCACACTTGTGCAGGAATTACATCTTGCACAGAATTCTCCCTCATAAATTAGAGTCTTCTTTTTAATGATAATCAATAGTATCAAATATTCACATCATATCACTAATTACTGATATATAGCATATTAAATATGTAGTGATGAAAATCAATTGACCTTCAATTGGCACTCAAGAAATTCATGTTACAATTAATTTATTTAATTAATTAAATTAATTTTCAATATGACATCAATGTAAGTTTATTCTTATAATATCTTAAAAGAAATCATACACTAAGAAAATCATTTTGGAGATAATTTATGCATTGATACAAATGTACAACTTAATATTTGCTAAATTATCCATATTCCAGAAAAATTTACATTCCAGAGTCCACATATACAAATTTAGAATGGTGGTGCCTATCTTAATATCTTGACAAAATTAATGAAATACTTTTAGCAAAGTTTTTCAGTCAGGGTTACTATTTCTGCACAAACATGACCACCAAGCAAATTAGGGAGGAAAGAATTTACTTAACTTACACTTCCACATTGCTGTTCATCACCAAAGGAAGTCAGAACTGAAACTCAAGTAGGTCAGGAAGCAGGAGCTGATGCAGAGGCCATGGGGGATGTTACTCACTGGCTTGTTTCAGCTTTCTTTCTTATAGAACCTAGGACTACCAGTTCAGAGATGGTACCACCCACAAAGAGCCCTCCCACACTTGAACAATAATTGAGAAAATGCCTTACAGCTGGATCTTATGAAGGCATTTCCTCAAGGGAGGCTCTGTTCTCTGTGATAACTCCAGCTTGTGTCAAGTTGATATGGAAAACCAGCCAGTACAACTGACCCCTTGTCAACTTGACATATAAACATATCATTATTAAGCTTCAGTCCTTACTTTCTTATTCATTCCCAAGATCTAAATAACCTTAAAAGTACCACAGTCTTTACAAATTCTTACATATCAAAAAACATTTTTCAATTCCTTTAAAATATCCAACCTCTTTTGAAATTCAAAGCCTCTTAACCGTGGGCTCCAATAAATACCTTCTTACTTCATGAGGGAAAATATCAAGGCACAGTCACAATCAAAAGCAAAATCAAACTCTAACTGTCCAATGTCTGGGATCCACTCACGATCTTCTGGGCTCTTCCAAGGGCTTCTCCAGATCTGCCCTCTGTTGCACTCTAAGCTCAGCTTGATCCACTCCACTGCTGCTGCTGTTCTTAGTGACTATCCCATGGTACTGGCATCTACAATACATTGGAGTCTTCTGCTGTGAGTAGGCTTCACCAATAATTTCTAAAAGGCTCTCTTCATAGATACAGGCCTCAAATCCTTTGCATGACCCCTTCAGTACTGGCCATCACCTGCAGCTGAGGCTGTACCTTCACCAATGTCCTTCCATATCCTCTCACTGTGCTGAGCCTCAGCTGTTCTTCATGTCCCCTTCATGCCTTCAAAATCAGTACCATCTGGATGGCTCTTATACATTACCAAGTCCAGGTACAGCCTTGGTTATCTCTGGAACACAGCTCCTTTGTGCTCTCCGAAAACACTTCCCAGTATATTTCACCTTAGTGATGCTAGTCTCTTCTTAATCATCACTAATTTCTTGGTTCCAGATAACCAGCATCAAAAGTCCCAGTGATGAAAAGTTTTCACTTTAGCAGTTCTGGTGTCTTGTTAATCACAGCTGATTCTTCAGCCCCAGATTTCCAAAACCACAGAATCTTCAAAATCAAAACAGCAACAGCCCAGATAAGAGTATTTAATCTTCCCTCTGAACTGTTCTCAACATTATCTTTCAAGTTCCTACAGAACATCCCATAATACTCTTAACACCCAATGGCTCTTTTAACCCAAAGTTCCAAAGTACTTTCGCTGTCCTCTCCAAAACATGGTCAGGTTGTCACAGGAATAACCCACTTTGAAGGTACCAATTTGTCTTAGTCAGGGTTTCTATTCCTGCACAAATATGACCAAGAAGCAAGTTGGTGAGGAAAGGGTTTATTTAGCTTACACTTCTACATTGCTGTTCATCACCAAAGGAAGTCAGGGACTGGAACTCAAACATATCAGGAAACAGGAGCTGATGCAGAGGCCATGGAGGGATGTTACTGGCTTGCTTCTGCCTTGTGCAGCTTGCTTTCTTATAGAACCCAAGACTACCCGGCCAGTGATGGCACCACCCACAATGGGCCTTCCCACCCTTGGTCACTAATTGAGAAAATGCCTTACAGCTGGGTCTCAAGGAGCTATTTTCTCAAGGGAGTCTCCTTTCTCTATGAAAACTCCAGCTTGAGTCAAGTTGACACACAAAACCAGCCAGTACATAAAGTCTCTGGCAAAATGCAGGTGTTCATCAATGTTCTGTGTCCTGCTTATTGTGGAAGATTAATAAAATTTCAACAACATTAAATAATGGGTGTTTATGCCTTTGGAGAAGTGTCACCTGGAATGGAAAAAAAAGTGACTGCATTGTATAAGAGAAGTAGTTTGCCTAGATACATACATCTTTTTTATTTTATTTCTTCTAAAAAAAGCAAGTTACCATTTCAATTGATTTTTATACAATGTTGGAGACAGCAATTTAATTTCTGCAAGTGAGTATCCACTTTACTTAGCATTATCAATTAAAAATGCTGCCCACTTTCTGAATGCATATTTTAAGTTAACTGTCTATAGCTGTGTAGATTAGTCTTCGGCTCTGCTATGCATACCATTATGTTTCATGTATGTTTTTCGGCTAGTGTCATAGTCTCTTTTTAACTGTGGTCTATATTATATTTTAAAATCAGGTAATGTATTCATTTGGGCTGTGTTCTTTCTTGTTAGAATTGTTTTATAGCTGGGCTAGTGAGACTTTTTCCTTAAGAAGTCTTGAATAATTGTATGTAGTTTTATAGAGAATTTCCTTGGATGTTTGATGAGGACTGCAATATAAATCCTCCGGATTCAAAAACAAAGGATGTAATTTCATCATCCAGTGTCTTCTTCAATTTACCTTTCATCATCTTAAAGTTTCCTTTACAGTGATCTTCCAATGCTTCAGTTAGATTTATTCCAATAAGTGTTGAAGGTACATTGAACAGAACATTTTCCCTGATTTCATGATCAGAAATTTGATTTTTCAGTACATAAAGAAACTCCTGATTTGGATTTATTGATCTTCTACCCTGCTACCTTACTGAAGTTCCTTATTAAATCCAGAGAATTTCAAGTGTAGTATGTGTTCTATTTTAAGAATAGAATAAGTTCATTTACATAAAAATATTCATGTAAAGCTATAAGCACTTAAACTACAAAAAGGAGTACAGGGAAAACTCTTTATACATAGACAGAGGCTATCAATTTCTGATTAGCAGCCACAATAACACAGATAGTACAGACAAAGGGAATTATATTAACTTAAAGGCTTCTGCACAAAAAAGAAACTATCAAAGAATCGAGGAGATAGATTGCAAGATGATAGTAAATCTTTGCTTGCTATATTGCAGCCAAGGGCTTTATACACAGAACCTGTAAAGAATTACAAACAATAAAAATAATACATAAAATAAACATGCACCCACAAACAAACACATACTCTCTCTCCCTCTCCCCCCTCTCTCTCTTTCACACATACACACACAAACTCAAACTGCTAATGTATACATTTGCAAATGAATAAAATAAATAGTTAGAGAATAAATAAAAGCAGATACTTGGAAAGATAGGTCATCAGTCAAGAACACAGAATATGCTGCTCTTATAGAATTTCTGAGTCTTCTGTATCAAGTGACCATGTCTAGTGGCTCACAATCACTTGGAACTTCAGTTTCTATGGTGTCTATTGTCTCTAGCCACATACAACCCATAAATTCATCTATGCATACCCACATGAAGGTACCTACAAACAGATATAACTAAAATTAATAAAATGGGTCACAAAAAAGCAATAAAATTGTTCTATGAATATTTTTATATTTTCAATGTGCTTAACCTTTAAAGAAATGCATTATAATTTACTTTAAAGTTCTACTACAACTCAATCAGAATAGCGGACATCAGGAAAACAAATCACAACATACATCAGTGTAGCTATGAGAACAGAGCCATATCCACTGCTGGACAGAATGGAATCTAGTATAGCCACTATGAAAATCACTATCAAAAGTTTTCAAACAATGGAAAGTATGGTACCATAAAACTCAGCTATGTGAGTTCTGGGCAATGTGATTTACATCCTTTTATTGGAACACCTGTTTATTTCTTCTTATGGAGGTTCTTTTCTCTCAGGAAAGAAATAGGATCAGCCCATATGTTCAGAAGCAGATGAATGGAAAATGAAAAAAAATGTGTATTCATTCAATAGAATTTTGTTTAGCCACAAATAAAAATAAAATTTTCTGGAAAATGAATGGAATTGTAAAAAATCTTTGAGCCTCAAAAGAATCTATTCAAAAGGCAAATCTTATATCCTTGTCTAGCCTAGCCTTGCCTCCAACTCTTCATTCACATAGGAGTAAACAAGAGTAAAGTTAAGAAAACCAGAAGGGGGATCTTAAAACCCCAGAAAAGAGACAAGTTGGAAGATAATAGAACAAAATTCAAGAGAGAAACTGAGGCAGGAGGTCAGAGCATTACTGACAGAGCATAAACTGGGAAGCGTGAGATGAAATAGAATATGTAGGAAAATCCCACAAGAAAAGCCAGTGCTGGTAACCCAATTTAACAATATGAAAGAGGATTTGTAACTCAAAATCACTTTGTCAGCATATTTTCTGATCAATTTGATGAAAGCCTTTACATAAAACATAAACAAGAGGAATACACAATTAGAAAAAAAGAATGCTAACCTTCAACATTTTTACTTGTTTACATAAGGTAGTTCATCAATATTTTTGTTGATTCAATAATTACAAGTTCATTTTATTTCAAAAATTAGTAAGAATATAAAAATTCTGCTATGAATGTTTCACAATATATTTGCAAAAGTTGTATAGATTCTAATATTTACTTTAAAGGATTCATATATATAATATCAATTTTGGCTTGTTTAAATAATTATTCCTACATTTTAATAATATAGTGACAGTAGATACATAATAAGCAACATCACTTACCATTCCCCAAAGTTAAAATATACGCTTCTCTTTTAATAACAGAAATACAGTAAATCAGAGATGTATCTCAGCATGCATTAACTGACAGTATATTATCTCCATTTGTCTTATTCAGAAAACATTTGAAGAACTGTAATTTCTAAGCTGTAAGAGACAATATTCAGCAAAGAAAGACAAGAAGAGGTTCATTTTACAGAATATTTAAATTATGAATGGATAATGACCTTTAACCCATATCAGCCATGGTCTCTACTTACTCTCAGTGACTTATTTTGCAGATTCTATTATTGCTCTGGTCTTACTTTGTCAAGTTCTGTTCAACAGACCTTCTAGCTTCCATGTTGCTACAGTGACACAATTCTGACAACCACTGGATGGTTTTATCAAACCACCATTGATGGTTTATTGTAAATTATGCCACAGTCTGTCACTGAAGGAAGTCAGCATAGGAACTCAAGCAGGGCAGAGACATGGAGGCCAGAGATGATGCTGAAGGCACTGAGAAGAGCTACTTATTGGCTTGCTTCTCTTGGCTTGCTTTAGCCTGCTTTCTTACAGTACCCAGGACCAACTGCCTAGGGGTGGCAACTCTCACTGTGACCTGCCCTGCTTCCACACCAAGCATAAATTAAGGAACTGAGCCACAGAGTTACCAATAGTCGAATGTGATGAGGTGGGAGAATTTTCTTAATGGTGGTTCCCTCTTCCAAAACTGTTCTAGTTTGTGTCAACTTGACCTAAAATTAGATTGCACAGTTTGCTTGGTCCTACTACCTGTGTTTAAGTCCATTTTCAGTCAGCCTGAAAGAGCAGCAGCCACAATAAATCATGACAGTTCACATAAGCCAACTAGTAGGTAACAAATAGTTTTCAATTACTTTACATTGCTGTGCTATTTTGACATGTAGATATAACCACATGCAGCTAATGCCAGAGACAACCTTGAAATCTGCTTTGTAATCTGATGACTCATGTTCAGTACAAAATTTGCTGTCCAGATGAACGCAAGGTCGGCGTCCTAAATCTAGGCTTATTTCTCTTAAGCCCATGCCTAGGAATAAAAAGAAATCTTCTCTGTTTCTGAGGACTCATTGAACTTTTTCAAGACTGCTGCTGGACAGAACAAAGTATCTCATTTTCACATTGTTTGTTTAAATTACAGAAACTATCAATAGTTATGCACAAAAAGTCACCTATTCCCTTTGAAATTTTTCTTTAAAAGTTAGTAATAGTGTGAGTATATATTATAATATTTGCCATTTCTCTAGTCTGCTGTAAACCTCTGAACTTATTTGGTATTTTTTCTATAATAACATAAGCTTAAAATATAAAACATTTCTAATGATTGCCAGGAAATTAGTACTGAAAAGCTGTTAATAAACTAAGCAATTTTGGACATCAGAATTAATTAAATTGCTGTTGAAACATGGATTTACTAGGTAAATGTTGCTGATAAAACCATATGTTTTGTACATACTTACTTGAACAATGAAACCTAGGTTATAGACTCCTAGAGAGCTTTCCTTATTTCATTTGCATGTTTTGTATCATTATTAGTACATTTTTTTATTTCTTTATTTATATGCGAATTTCTCCATTCCCAGTTTCCCCTCCAAAAAACAAAAAAACAAACAAAAACAAACCCCTGTTGCCTCCCCCCTCCCCATGCCTGCCACCCCGCCCTCTCCCACTTTCTGGCCCTGGCATTCCCCTACACTGGGGCACAGAACCTTCACAGGGCCGAGGTCCTCTCCTCCTATTGATGATCGATTTTGCAATCCTCTACTATACACATGCTGCTTGAACAATCAGACCCCTCTATGTGCAGTCCTTGGTTGGTGGTTGAGACCCTGGGAGCTCCGAGGGTACTAGTTAGTTCATGTTGTTGTTCGTCCTAAGGGGCTACAAACCCCTCAGCTCCATTGGTCTTTTCTCTAATTCCTTCACTGGGGACCCTGCACTCAGTTCGATGGATGGCTGTGAGCCTCTACATCTGTGTCAGTCAGATATTGTCAGAGCCTCTCAGGAGATACAAGTAAATCACAGTAGAACCTACTAACACTACTAACCTATATTATTAGTGACCACAATTGGTTCTGTTATAATTACATCATTTTTTTCAAAATGTTTCAGATCTTTCACACGTTGAAGGAGTGATAACTAAAACATTCTTTTTTTTTTTTTTTGCCGTTACCTAGTCTTCATTTCCCACCAATTTTTTTAAATAAGCAACTCTACCAACTTTTATAAAATAAATCTTTCATTTAAAATTATAAGCAGCTCCTCATATTCCTGTTGCATGCCACATGGGGAGAGAAGAGCTTACTTTCTGTGTGTCTGAGTATTTCAATTCTAGAAAGACTTGCTGAAAGGAAGCGTTCAGCCTGATTGTTAGTCTGAACACACCATGTTGAGTTTTAAGGGCTCTCATCTAACTTCCTGCTGGACAAAGGTCACTTTAGTTTAATTTCACAGAACACTGATAACAACAAAGCCAATGGGGGGGTATTGTTTGTTTGATTTTCTAAAAGTTGAAACAACACTGGAAATGATTTTATGTATACAAAACAAACCCAAGTTGGAATAGAAGTTTAAAAAACCTCAACGTGATCGTCCTTGGTATCAAAGAGATGGAAGCTGCTGCCTTCATTTCATAAAAGCCTCATCTCCCTCCTGCTGGGGCTGCATTTTCTTTTCCTTAGATTGTCAGTTTCTTCCAAGTGAACCAGAGAAAAACCTCAGATATGAGTATACAGAGACATGAGAATTTTATTTGGACTCAAATTTTATTTGGACTCTTCAAATTTACTGATAAATGTCAGGAAAACTAATGTTACATCAAAAGATACATAGTAGGATATTTATTATCGGTACAGCAATCATTCATTGTAGAGAAAATACAAACATTGCTTAAAGAGTGTATTTCCCACTTTTCTAACTAGAGATTTCCACTCCCCAACAGGACTTAACACTCACAAAACTGAAGCCTCTATATCCCTGTCACTACAATCTCTTTATTAATATTACTTTTATTAATTATTCCAAAATGTCATCCAATTAACTTGGATTAAATTCATACCTACCACTTCTTCCAGATTAACCCCACCTCCATTCCCAGGAACTTCTCTCTCTCTCTCTCTCTCTCTCTCTCTCTCTGTGTGTGTGTGTCTGTGTAATTCTCTCTCTGTCTCTCTGTCTTTCTCTCTCTGTCTCTTTCTCTACTCCCTCCTTTTTTTCTCCTTTCTGCCTCTTGCCTCTTTCTCTTAACCATGCAAAACTATTTGTGCTGCCCAAATACATTCAAATACTCCTGGCTGTGTAGCCAGCCCTGGAGCATGGTTCACCTGCCAGGGGACACATCCTTTCAAAAAAAATGATTCTCCGTTTTCTAGAAGCAATAAATTACCAATAACTCTTCAGCTTGGATGGTATTTCAAGTCTCTTTCCCCCATTCTGTGCTGGGATTTTCTATGCCTTGATTGTGGACATAGTGCCACCAAATTTATGAGTTCATAAACACAGCTAGAAAAGACTATTGCTTTGTAGTAATCCAATAGTGCTGGCTCATTTTTGGGAGGGAGGGGGCATGAAGGAATATTGGATGGCATGGGTGTTGGGTTATTTGATTGATACAGCCAGAGTCACAGTCTGATGAAGGCAGGCAATGCAGAAATTAAAGCAGCATAAGATTCTAGAGGCAAGAGCTGATGTAGAAGCCATGGCAGAATGCTCTTACTGGTTTTGTCTTCATGGCTTGCTCAGTCTGCTGTCTTGTAAAACCCAGGACCACAAGCCCACAAGTAGAAACTCCCACAATGATCTGTACCCTCTCCATTTATATCATTACCTCAGAAAATGGCCTACAGAAATTCCAACAGCCTAAACTTTTCATATATATATGAATATATATATTTCATATATATATATATTTCATATGTATATGTGTGTGTATATATATTTATACACACATTATATATGAACTTTTTTCTAAATATATAAACTTTTTTTATAAATATATAAATTTTTTTATAAATATATAAACTTTTCATTTATATAGATATCATATATATAATAGATATTTTATGATAGTCTATTCTAACTTTCAATTTCCCCTTCAACAATTCCTCCCAAATCTTTCCCATATTCCTATTCCCCAAATCCACACCCTTTCTTTCTGTCAGAATACAACCAGTCATATAAAATAATAATTATAATCATAATAAAATAAGGTGACATAAAAACAAACAAAGCAGATGGGAAAACCAAACAAAAAGGAGAAAAATAGCTAAAGATAAAAAACACAAGAAACACACATAGCTTATATATTTTCCAACACAGAAATGCCAGAAAAACACAATAATGGGGAACCATAATAAAAATAAACATTACTGGAAATAAAAAAAAATTACAGAGCCCTGATTCAGAAGTATGAGACAAAATGTCATAGATTAATGTTATGTTGACCATCTATTGCTGGTGCTGGGGCCTGCCCTTAAGAGTGGATTGTTTTCTCAGGGAGACTCTATTAAATCAAAACTCACTTGTGATTTGATTGGTTATTAATTAGAAATACCTTCTGGGTTATGGATGAGTGCTAGTGTCTATGTTCCTGGTGCCCTAGACCTGTTCAGGACCTGTGCATCCTGCCAGTCTCTGAGTGTGTCTGTGGATTTGCCTTGCTATGTCTGGAAGCCCTTGCTTCTTTCCGTCCTCCATCCTCTCTCACAATTATTATCCCTCTGCCTCCGTTTATTTGCAAGGTTTTCTGAGACCTGAGGGAAAGGAGTTGATGGAGACCTCTCATTTAGTACTGAGTGTTTCAAGGTCTTTTGCTCTCTACACATTGTCTCTGTATTTGTTCCCAGATGCTGCAGGAGGAGGGAGAGGCATCTCTGAGGACTGTGGAGGAAGGCACTGATCTGTAACTCAAGCAGGAGTTCAGTATGAGTCACGTTATGGCTCGTTTCTTCAGCAGAAGAGTAGTATTGGATTTCCCCTCAGTCCCTGTCTTTTGGTCTCAGATTCTGAGTCAATTGAACTATTTCAGAAAGAGCTTCTGGCTCATGGTGTACAGCTTCAATCTGATCAGATATTGGTTTCTTACTCTCTGAATTATGGTTACTGTTGCTAGGATCAGGCTACAGAGGGATGCTGCTTACTGGCTTGTTTTTCGTAGCATTTTCAATTGTCTTTCTTATAGAAGTCAGGACAACCAGCACAGGCAGGTTAAAAAAAAACAAACCCACAGTGGGCTGAGCCCTCCATCACCAAACACTAATTTAGAATTGACTATGGCTGTGTCAAGTTGACTAAAACTTGCCAGTATAATTGCTATCCCATGCTGTGTGCCACCCCATTTATGGAAGGTTTTGTAACTGCTTTCTATTATGGTAGCATGTAGAGTACATTCTAGTGCCTTGATCATGGTCAGTAGAGACAAAAGCTTTAGGTAGGCACCAGTATAACTTTTCCATGTTCAATGAAGTTTGTAAATGTTGTCTTCAGCAATAGGGCATTACCCTTAAATTGTGGATAGCAATTTATCTCCTTGGGAATAGACTGAGATATTAGAAGGTTCCCATTGGTCCCGTTTGTTCTGTTCATTTGGCTATAACTCATTACCAAGCCTGTAGGCTTCATTGGTTGACATTATAGGTCAACTTATGATTTTGTTTCCTCCATTAAACAGAGAGTCCATTTACTTTACCACCATATATGTATTAATTTAAGAACTTTGTACTGTGTTAGGTTGCCATACATATCTCAAGTGCCCTCTTATTTTAGGTGGCACACCCCATGATTCCTGCCTACCTTTTCTTTTTTCTCCCTTTAGAGTATATAAACAAATACATACCGTATTTGTTGTCTTGGGTCTGGATTACCTTACTCAGGATGATGTTTTTCTAGTTCCATCCCTTAACCTGTAAATTTCATTTCATGTTGTTATTTCAACAACTGGCTCTTATAATCATTCTTCCCTCTCTTTTTCAATGATCCCTGAACTTTGTTCCAATGAGCATGACATTAGGGAGCCTATTTATCACTAAACACTCATCAGAATCTCCCTCTGTAAACCGAACACTTGAGATTTGCTTTGTTAATCATCTATTGCAAGATAAATCTTCATTTAAGTAAATTATTTTATTTATTTACATTCCAAATGTTGCTCCCCCTTCCCAGTTCCCTCTCCCAGAATTCTTCACCCCATCTCCCTTACCCTTTGTCTCTGAGAGGGTACTCTCTCACCCACCCATCTACCACCTCACCCACCCTTACCTCACCTCCTCCCCTGGAATCGCCCTTCCCTGCAGCACCAAGTTTCTACAGTAATAGGCACATCCTATCCCGCTGAGACGAGACAAGGCAGTTCTCTGCTACATATGTGCCAGGAGCCATTTTGAGAACCAAGAGATTCCCTGCTCTGTGGGTATAATGATCAGACTTTAGGACTAAATTCTACACAGTGTCTGCTTATCAGAATAATAATAGTAGGTTATCCTCTAGGGTCTATGACTTATCTATCTACAAGTTCTGATAGCTGTGTCTGATAGGGACTCTAACTGCTGAATCAGGCCTTAAATCTAATCAGAAACTGTTTAGTTATGCCTATGTTTTTGTTTGTTTGGATTTCTTTTAGTTAATATCATGAAGAGTAGACAGTATTAAATGGACAGTTAGTATTGTATTAAGGTGAGATTGATAAGTATCTTTATGCTTTATAGCAGGCATAGCTGCTTCCAGAACTATAAAATCTGGCCATTCATGATGAGGAAGCATGTGTTCTTATTTAAGTTTATTTACTGATCACAACCACTACATGTCTCTTCCAGATTTGCTTGAATATTTTTTATTTCTTTTTCTACACTATATTTACCTAATTTGGAAACGATCTTATAATTAAGTTAGATCTCTCTCTCTCTCTCTCTCTCTCTCTCTCTCTCTCTCTCTCTTTTTCACACACACACACACACACACACACACACACACACACACACACACTCATCTATACATCAGACCAGTATGCAAGACACTAAGTTTTATCTTCTACACTATACACAAATATTTCATTCTTGTTCAACATTTCCTTTGGTTATGATGACTAAAGTATTTGCTAGATGTGAGTTGTAAGGTAAATTTTAGCATAGCAGCAAAGGCCCATGGCCTAGTCTTTGAGAAAATGAAATCACTATTGGGAATTCTGAGGACACAAAATCATAAACAGGACTGAGAGTTCTTGAAATTTATTGACAGGCCAGCTTTTCTTTCAGCATTCTTATGCTTTCAAAACACCCGCAGGAGACTGTCATTCTTAGTTTGTGAAGCATTCATGCGAAGCAGGAATTACTTATGTATTAAGAGATGAGGGCATTTCAGTCCCAAAGCATCACTGTATAGATGGCGTACCTGCAAACCAAACACAAAATACAATAAAAGATTACAAAGAAAAGGTGAGTGGAGCATTTCAAAGCTCCTGAAATCTTGTGTTTAATGTACACTACTACTTTGTGTATCAAATATCTGTATATGTGTTCATGTGGATGTAGACATATAGAATACAGACGCCTTATAACTTAGATATGGACTGCAGTTAACATTTTCTCTATACCCCTGAAGCATGTCTTCACGCATTTATTCCTTGACTAAATATTTATGAGGCTTTGTTTGTGGCATTTCCTCTGAGAGCTGAGGGTTGATGGTGCTGTTTCACTGTTACAGGCTCTACACATTCACAAGGCTCTGCTCCTTCTAATGGTATCCTTTGAAAACAAATTGAGCAGCAGTCTTACAACTGTCAAAATGGCTCATTTCTGCACACATCCCTCTCAGGCCTGCCAAGCAGTTCAGTGCTGCTCTCCAGGTGATGGCTTGATTGACGATCAGGGGTAGCTGATTGATAGGGCTTTCAAACCCAAACGTATATGTTTGTTTTGTTTTGCCTGGCTGGCTGGATACAGGAGAACAGTAAAATATCTTAACTATTTAGGCTTTTCTGTTTTCAGTTACATCCAAAGGAAGCAGAAAAGGATATTGGTCAGAGGTTTTATTTTACATCAAGTTGTTGTCTCTTTTTTAATTCTTCAATATATGTCACGTTATATGTTTATAATTATCAAACATTATCTAGCCTAGAGTTGTTTTGATACCCTCATTAGCAGTACACTCTCCTCAGCAACATTGAAACTGCTGATTGTCTGTGCATACGAGAGTATATCAGATACTGAGCACAGGAGACAGAGACCAGCAAATATGGGTGTGAGGTCATCACTTTTACTCAATTCATCTTTTGTCCTTATGTCACCTGACCATCCTGATACACTATCTATGTCTCCTCAAATCCTATGCTCCAGTAACTGATGTATATAAGCCTGGCTTACATGAAAAATTTCATGTTTGTTACCTAAGCAATGCCATACTTTTTTTTTTTTTGCTTATTATCTATGAAATGAGAGAACCAATAATCTTCTTACATGATTACAATGGAGATTAAATATAAAATTTCTAAGACACTCAGGATAGTATCTGACATTTGCTCAACAATTGTTATTTACATAACCATGATGACTGACATTTATATCTCTAAATTATCAACATAAATGAATTGAGTTTTTCTGAAGATGGAACGTGACTATTTTGCTTTCACTTATCCTTGGATAAAGTCTACCCTGCTAGATTACAAAAGAAAGGGAACTATTGCCATATTATGTGTTTCCTCTCAAATTCAAAACAACAAATAGAAACAAATTTAGTATTTTATATTTAAGTTTCTCACGTCCATAAACTTTCACTGAGCTTTGAAATGACTCTCCAAGTTTGTGTGTATGTTCTTCTGAGTGTATTAATACTCCCTGTTCCCTATAGATACAGCCACAGTATCCACAGAAAATAAGCATGGATTGGCTTGGAAGTTTCTGTGTTTGCGATATCTTTTAGAAAAGTTCCAATTTCAATGGAAATGACTGCAGAACAGTAATGTCCTGAGGTGGCATTAGGAAGATGAGAGGATAATGAGTGCAAACACTGGGTAGATTCGACTAGTTCTATACTGGGACCATTGAGGTACTTCATTTGTTTAGTTTCCATTTCTGTTTCTTTCTTTGTTTTTGTTGTGTTTGTTGGCATAAGAAATGTCATTCTTTTTGTATTATTTCGTTGTTTTGTTTGAGGCAAGTATAGCTCTGGCTGTCCTGGAAATTACTGTAGACCAGGCTGTGTTCCAATGTAGATATTCACCTGCCTGTGCCTCTGCCACTTGAGCGCTGCCTGGATAAATATCTCAGTGAGTTTTAAAGGAAGGAGCCCGGGTTACTACAAGTTGCCTTATCCTGCATACAGTGAAGTGATCGGCTCTCCTCTTCCACTTCATACACCATGACATTCAGCCTTTCCAAAGGCCATGATAAAGATTCTGTTACAGACTTCAATTTTGAAATTATGAAAGAAAATTTAAAAAAATGATCATTCTAAGTTAATGGTATTTGGAAGACTCACTGAAATATGCTTGCTCATAGGATGTTAGAATGGTAGAACAAAATAATATTGATAGAACAATAGGGAAAGGACTATACAAATGATTGAGTCTTTCTTCTTCAGAAAGTGACATAAGGTAGGAAAAAATGTAACAGAACTGTAGCAATGAAGCTATAGTGGTGGTTTAGTCACCAAATGCTTATACAAGGATCCAAGTTCAGGTTCTCAAAATCTGGGTGAAGACTGACTCAATGTGGTGTGTCTGTAACATTTGTACTTCAGTAGTAGGGCAATTTCTTGAGCACATGTTTGTTACATAAGAAATGTCATTCTCTTTTAATATAAGCATGTATAAAAAAAGAGGTCTGAGAAATATTGAAAAAGAAAAGCATAATTTCATTTCATGCTGGCATTTTTTTTCATGGTGACATACATATCATTGGAACTCAGTTTATATCACAATTAACTGAATAAAAAGCTCTAGGTTCAATAGATATACTCTATAATGAAATGAGGCAGCAAGTAACCATGAAAGACACTCAACATTAGCATCTGGCAAACCCACATGCCCAGACACATTCACACGTATACACACAGTTTGTAAGGTACATTGAATTCTATGTCAAATACATAAAAAGCAAAAAAAAATTAAAAATCTCTTAGTACCTTAATAGTTTTCACATGTATTTTTAAAATAGACTGAATAGATAAAGCAGCAGTCATTTATTTTTGTAGTAATGATATTTGAGAATTTGAAATCAGGGTACCTGAACTGTTGGTATTGTAGAGTTCTTTTCTGGATTTACATTTAGCTACATTCTTTACTAGTTTTCTGTACATTGGAAGACCTCATATGTGTCATATCAGTGTTTTGGGGAAACCCTCTCCTGTGGACTAATGAACTAACACATGATCTTTCTTTAACAATTGGCTCAAAATTTCAGCTAAACTTTTGTAGAACATAAACATGCACCCTTTGTAGGACTAGGTTAAAAAAGTCTTTAGACTATGTAGTTTGTGCTCTAATGTAATAAATAAAATTAGTACACATAGTCTGCATACTTTCTAGACTCCAAACTGTCAATATTGGGAGTAATGAAAATGGCCATGCTAAGTGTGCCAGATCTTACTCACATACTTATTGTTTTAAAATAAGTACATTCATAACTTTAAAATGTTTAAAGAAAACAGGCAATATTTAAGATCAAAGAATAACCTGTATAAATTTTAGGTTAATATTTCATTCTTCTATTGTTAAAAAAATAAGAGGTCTCAGTATGTTTTTGATGTCCTGTTAAGAAGAGAATTAAGTGTATGAACATGGGATTCCTGAAGAATATTGATAAAGAAGAACATTATTTTATTTCCTGCTGACAAGATACAGTTGCTAGCCAAACTTGAAATCAGAACCAGAATGTTGATCATGCTGAAGTATCAGTGCAATCATCAATCATGAGTCTTCAAACGTGTCAACTAAGGATAGAACAGACAGTCTCTTTACCTCCCTTCACTTCTGTTTCAACTTGTAATTTCTGTAGATGTTTTAGTAAATTACATTTTATGCATAGATACTGAAACTGTAATATGATATTTATATTAGAATATTTTCCAATGTACAAAATTCTACCTATACTCATCATGACTTTGGATTTAGTATAATTTTTCACTTTACTTTATAATTTAAGAAAGGTTAATTTATAGATCATTATATAGTTGTGGGCAATTGTTATTGCTTACTCAGTTCCATTATCCTTTCAAAATTCAAATTTTATGTCAAGTGCAAAGAAAAACACTGTTTGGTACACTCATAGACTAGAAGGAATAATATAATAGATGCAATATATTTTATATATAATTGAACATATGTTAAACAAATCTACTTTGACATTAATGCTATGAAAAATAATATACATCTGTGTACAATGTGGAAATTCTAAAATAATAATGATGATAGAATTTTATGCAACTATAACAGTCACTCACCAATGTAACCTCATGGTAAATACTGTGACACCAAATCTATTTTCTGCTCCCCAAAATGCACATGAGTATGTATAGAAAAGAAAAAAATGTCTGATTCTCCTAAAAACATACATAGGTAGGATTTATTGCAGCATTGATAGTATTCAAAGGTGCTGAAACTTTCCAAGAGCATAAAGAAGATTCCGTGTGCACACACATGACGTGTACCTGATGAAGACATTGAGCAAAGTAAATAAAAACAGATCTCCAAATAAGAGGCAATGTTCGTTTGTGGAAAACAGAGGAAAGTCACAGGCAAGACACTGTGAAAACAGGCAAGACATACTGCATACTCTCCCTATGAAACTCAGAGTATATAATCAAGATTGCCTACTTCTGTTTCTCCTCCTCCTTTTGTATTGAGAATGTACCTAAGGACTCACATATATGAAGTGCATACTTTGTCTCTGAAGTATATGTCTGTTTGCCTCTCTCTCTCTCTCTCTCTCTCTCTCTCTC
>NW_022196914.1:18989488-18993792 GCF_008632895.1 Mastomys coucha
CTCTCTCTCTCTCTCTCTCTCTCTCTCTCTCTCTCTCTCTCTCTCTCTCTCTTACTTTCTTTCTCATTTTGTAAGTTTGAGATAGGATATCACTAAACTGACCAGACTGACTATATACTTGTTACTCTCATGCCTTACCCTGAAGAATAGCTAGAATTCTATACCTACACTACTGTTTTGGATTTCAAAGTAATCTTAGTTGAGTCTCACTATTCCCATTACTGAGAAAAAGGCTTTCCAATTATCAGAATGGTCTCTGAAATAAAAAAGTATTGGACTTTGTTCTTAGATAATCTTCTTTGCATCAAAATCATGATTCCTATTTCTAGAGAAATGAATCAAGCTACAGAGGAAAATATTATTCTAATGATTTAGTATATAACATGACAAGTTACTAACCAGATACTGAATAAGTTTTGAACAAAGTTATGCACATTTTGCAGTTTTGGATAATATAATGGGATACTTTGAATCACACTTTAAGTGTTCAAACACAGCTTCTTATAACAAACAATGTGCCAATGATAAAAGGAATGAATATTTAATACACAACTCTAAATGATAAACATTATTTTAAAAATTCATTTCTTTTATGTCGGTCGATTAACATCAATTATGTGAACTATTGAACTGAAATTGATCTATAGCTAATTGTCATTAAAAATATATGAGGTGATTTAGTTTCATTTTGCTTTTGTTGCACCAGTACATCACCTGTAGCAACTGCTAAGTTCTGTGGACATGTATACATTTTCTATATGAGAGAGTGTTTGTTATGATAACCAACGTATTTTCTGATTTTATTAAGAAAAAAAGTATAGAGGAAGGCCAGTGATTTGCTTGACTTAACTTTATATCCAGCTACTTTTCTGAAATTGTTGGTTTATGAGTTCTCTGGTGGAATTTTAGGGGTCACTTAAGTATACTATCATATCATCTGCAAATAGTGATAATTTGACTTCTTTAATTCCAATTTGTATCTCTTTGATCTCCTTTTGTTGTCTAATTGCTCTGGCTAGAACTTCAAGTACAATATTGAATAGGTAGGGAGAGAGTTAAACCCAGACACTATTGCAGAAGCCAGCAAGTGCTGGATGACAGGAGTCTGATATAGCTGTCTCCTAAGAGGCTCTGCTAGTACTGGACTAATACAGAAGTGGAGGCTCTCAGCCATCCATTGGACTGAGCACAGGGTCCCCAACGAACGAGCTAGAGAAAGGACCCAAGGAGCTGAAGGGATTTGCAGCCCCTTAGGAGGAACAACAATATAAACTGACTAGTAACCCCAGAGCTCCCAGGGACTAGAACACCAACAAAAGTGTACATATGGTAGGACTCATGGCTCTAGCTGCATATATAGCAGAGGATGGCCTAGTCAGTCATCAATGGGAGGAGAGGACCTTAGTCCTGTGAAGGGTCTATGCCACAGTGTAGGGAAATGCCAGGGCCAGGAAGTGGGAGAGGGTGGGGTGGTGAGCAGAGGGAGGGGGGAATAAGAATTTTTTTCAGAGGGGAAACCAGAAAAGGGAATAACATTTGAAATGTAAATAAAGAAAATATCTAATTAAAAAAAGGAAAAGAAGAAAAGCAGTTTATTTTATATTTAAGCTGCTGTTTCCAGTTTTTACAACAAGTCATTCAAAGCTGATTTCTTCATTCAAAAATATTTGTGGTTTACCCAGGATGGTGATAAATCTGTATTATGTGTTAAAATTGTCCTGCTAATAGGATAAAACCAGCAATTACTTTTCTGGTATATGTTCCTCTTCAGAACTTTTTAAATTTCCGAAGTAGTAAAAACTGGAGAGCCAAGCACATTTTCATTGGTGAAATTAAGAATGGTCATATTTCTTGAGTAGAAAAGAATAAAAAAACAAGTCTTGATCCTCATCATAAATAACTTTTAAAATAGCAAGTTTATCCAGTTTTATTGATACCAGCAAAGGCAGTGCAATGGTATCAACTTGGACGATATATCATGCTCACAACAAGATCCATCTAAAAATACATTTAGTGAGGACTGCGTGTAGAAAAACCAGCCCTCCCTGCCACTAAAGTTTATGTTCATTAGACAAAATCCTCATAAACTCTGCAGCCCATCCTTGCCAATAAAGCTACATGACACAATTTCTTCAAGATTTACCATGAGTATATTTTTAAAATCCATTTTGAATCCAAGATGTTTAGAATATTGTTTGGGAAATTTATCTACATAAAAATTTTAGTGGATTAAAAATATCTACACTAAAGCCAATGGTTCAATTAAAATTTAATTAAATCCTGTGAAGCTATGATCATGATAGTCTAATAAAGCATTTTTATATCATAACAATAACATGAAGAAATGAGAGATCTTAGCACCTCCAAATGTTTTTGTGCTATAATAAATATAATTGCTCATAGGCATAAAGTCACCACAATGACCCCTAAAGACAAGAGTGACCTATGTTACAATCTATGAAATGCACCAATGAATTGTTTGGTCATAAATATCCATTTCTCTGAGAACTTTGTAAAAGTATATTGGTTAAGAACACTTCCAAAAATCCAAAACCCTATCTTTAAATTCATTCCTAGCTTTCAAATAGAAAAGTGTAATTATTTAAACAACAATCAAATTACACATTATTTAAAATCCAGACCTGAGATAAAGCAAAAGAGACAGAGAGAAAGGGAGGAGTGAGCAAAAAATGATAGGGAATAGAGGCTAAGAGGAATGATGAAAGAGATTAAGTCAGAGGATGAATGAGATACATGTGTATTCTGACAAGTAGAAATTCATGATTAAAAAAATTCAGGATTTTTTTATTGTGTGGGTCCAATTATATTCCTTCTGGTCCTGAATGGAAAATAATCTAACACAGTCAAATGACATTAACTCACACTTTTCTGGACCAAATGAAATGGAAATAAATGTCTTACCTTTTCCTTAGAAGAAGCACATGAAAAAGGCCTTGGGTACAATCTTCAAAACCAAATGACAAAGTAACAGTACACAAATAAATCCATAACAGTCCAGATTACCAATCAAATTGTCAGAATGATTTAAAAACTTACCCATGAGTACAAAATATACAAATATACAAACACAGAAACACACATAAAGCTCCATATGAATTAATGGACTAATATATATAGAACAAAAGAAATGTTGCACTATAAAATATACATAAGTGAATAACCATTGGGATCTGTTGTATTTTTAGATAGTTGTCCAGTGAAACAGAGTAATCATATTTCCTGATATGGAAATATAGGTGGTAGTACATTGTGATAGCAATGAGTTCTGTTTGCACTGTGGGAGCTAGAGTTATCCAAAGCTTAACCACACATATTCTGCATAGTTCCTGATTGCAGACTTGATTGCCCTGCAGAAACTTGTGAGGGATAGGTTCCTTGGTCATTGTCAGAGGATTTTTTCAACAGTATTTGTGAATTTATAACTATGATGAATTTGAAAATGAGAAATACATTTTAGGATGTTAATATTTTCTAAATTTTAAGTCTATTTAAAGAGCTGTTTTGACTGTATAACATCAATAATCAATGAGATATTTTATAAGTTGATATTTAGAATTCTAGAATTCTGATTCCTTCTATTTAATACTTACCACATGGAATTTTTTAAAAGTCAATATTTGCAGAAAATGCATGATATAACCAAAATTTACATTTTTAATATGTATGTGTTCAGTGAACAAAGCTTTAGCTTGGAGACAATTTAGTACAGAAATCCAAGGCAAGCCTGCCTCCTTTCAGCAAGTTACCACAATCCTGTCTGTGAACACAGAGATGCCTACAGCTGTAACTGCATCTCTCAATCTCCTTTGCACACAGAATCACTCACTCAACTGTCTTTAATCTTGCTCCAGGAAAGAAGTTTCATGTTTTATCCTAGGCAGCCAAGTGGAATAGAAAAATAACTGCTTGAGAGAGAGATGGCTTGAGAGTTAAGAGCAAGAACTGCTCTCTCTCCCACAGAACCTAATTCCACTTTCTAACAGGCACTTCCCTTGACTCACAACTACCTTTAATTCTAGTTCCAAGAATCTGATGCCTCTGGCCTCTAAAGCTACGTGCACTCACATGCACATACTACCACACACACAGACATAATTAGAAATAAAATATTTTTTAAAGAACAATGAAGTCCTGACTTCTTTCACATGAATTACTGTAACCCACTGCTTTGGGCTGCATTCTTGTGACCACTCATGATTCTAAGCTACTCTTTGACCTCCCCTTAATGGCAATTATCTTTAGAAAACCTAAAAGCCGGGCGGTGGTGGCGCACGCCTTTAATC
>NW_022196914.1:18993802-19082246 GCF_008632895.1 Mastomys coucha
AAATTAATTCATTATAGATTCATGTTTCATTCACCTATTCAGCAATTTTTATAAAGTCATTTTGCATGTGTGTGTGTAGTACATGCATTTATGTGTATATATGCCTATTCACATGTGTGTGGGTACACGTGTAAGTGTGGGTGCAGGTCATGTTGATCACAGCTCCAG
The DNA here is from genome assembly GCF_008632895.1 of Mastomys coucha. Classification (NCBI taxonomy): domain Eukaryota; kingdom Metazoa; phylum Chordata; class Mammalia; order Rodentia; family Muridae; genus Mastomys; species Mastomys coucha. The sequence goes on from NW_022196914.1 coordinate 18,993,971, forward strand.
CACTCATGAAGGCAGAACAAATGCCACACTGGCTGAGCCACCTCTCCAGCCCTCACTTCTTCCTCACTTTGTTTACAGTTTACATTTAATATTTAACAAATTTTCATTAACATTCAAGAAACAACTATTCCTCAGTTATAAAGCCAAGAAAGTCTAGAAGGAAACGGGAGTTAAAAAAAGAGATTATCCACAAAAGCATGCATGGAGGAACATATATAATCCCACCTATTGGAATTACTTAAGCATGAGGCTGCAAGTTCAACATCTTCTAGAGATACAGAAATACTGATATTTTAGGTCAGTTGAGGAGACTTACTGATATCCTGTTTCAGAAAGAAAAAGAGCATTGTTTCTTCGATATTGATTAATAACATATACCTGCCTTATTGTGAGAAGCTGGTTCAATACACAGTATCAGCACTACAATAATAACAATGATGAAAAATAATAATAATAATAATAATAATAATAAATAGTAATAGAAACTATTATTCTTCATCCACAGTCAAAGAGGTTCATATTGAATTGCATTAACATGGAAATCTGAGCAATATCAGTCTATAAATATAGTTATTAAAGTAGGTCTATTCTGGGTGTTCATTAAACACTTTATTTAACACTTTCCATAGAATTTGGAAACTCTACTTGTTGTTTTCACTATTTCTCAAGGTGTAATGCTTAGAAAACTCCAAAATAGTGGGAATTGTATTTAAATATGTAAGTTGGGAAAGTAACACAAGTTTGGGCTGTGACTATACCATTACAGAAGACATTAATATACTATCCAGAGCAAGAAAGGCAGAAGGACTCTGTTTCTAGTAGCCTGAGATACAGAATGAGGTCAAACCAGTCTGGGTACCTTTGTGAAATTCACTCTCTGAATGAGAAGTAATTGGATGGCTGAGGTTCAATGATATAGCTTTAATGGTATGTCTTATGTGTGGGATCCCTGGAGTTAAGATACATTACTGTATATAGAATAATCAGATACTGATATGGACAGAAGTATAGATTTATGATTGTAAAGAAATGACAAAGTCTTCTCTTAATTGGCATATGCTCAAGGAGATACACTTCAGGAATTGCTTTCACATAAATACTTTAGGTTTATAACATAACATTCCTATTTAGTAACAAAATTTATATATATATGTATATATATATAGGCTATAAACTCAAACATATTTTCTGACTAATATTATAGTAGCACATTCAAAACTGGAAATTTCACAGCATATGTTATCCATTACATCATTTTGATTTTAATCTTTAATTTCTATTACTTTTTATGTATGTATCTATTTATTTATTTTGGGGTGGGGAGGAAAGGGTTTAATCAGCTTCCACACTGTTGCCTGAAAAAGAACTCAAACAGAGCAGAAACATAGAGGCAGAAGCTGATAAAAGCTGATGCAGAGGCCATGGAAGGGTGTTGCTTATTGGCTTGGTTCCCCTGCCTTCCTCAGTCAGCCTGTTTTTTTTTTTTTTATTTTTTTTTATTTTTTAATGTTTTTTATTTTTTGAGGAGGTGCTTTTTCATTGTTGTTGTTTTATTGCATTATGATGAGAAAAGTTACATGATTTCAATTTATCTGAATTTGTTAACATCTTAAAACATATTTTAAGTAAGTAGAATTAAATCACATTCTTGTTTTCCTTTTGTACCCCAATTCCTCCCAGAGATCACCCTTCAATACCTACAATATCTTTTTTCATCATATTCTTTAAAATTTATAAAATTATAACAATAAAAATGAGTATTATAAAAGTTGCTTGATATAAAACAACAATTAGTCTTATGTAGATGCTTGTCTATGGCAATACTGAAAATACATACATTTTTCTCAACATAAATTTTAAATAACTCCAAATATATTAACTGTATATTTCAAAATAATATATCACTACTCATATTTTCTTAAATGAATATAAATATATAAAGTGTTTTTGTTTGTTTGATTGTTTGTTTTATATTTAGTAGACCTTAAAATCTTGGCTCTTACTTTGGTAATGATACAAGATTTAAAAACGTCAAGCAAACATTCAGTCTCACTTTGTTGTTCTCTTACAAGCCCCTCCCAATTTAATTGTCTACATTTCTTTTTTTATATAAATAATTTAAAATATGTAAGCTGTTCTGAAAACCATAGTATAGTGTAAAAACATGAAATAAACAATACTACTAATAGAGAGGCTGAGATAGGAGAAGCAAGATCCCAAGACCAATGTTGTACACAGCAAGACACTGTCACAAACAAGCTGAAAGTATATATGGATTGTATAATATTGGACCTATTTCTCAAATTGTCAAATTAGACCAATGGATGACAGTCAATAAATTTCTAATTCCTCTTATTTTTGGATTTCAGTCAATTAGGATATGTTGGTAATATTAATTTTCATATTAAGATATTAAGAAAAAGTAATTGTTACTTCCTGTTGTTTTTGTTGTAAGAGGTGGAATTAAGTTTGTGTGGATTTGTTGAAAGATTACTTTCTTGCTTCTTCTAGGGTGTAGTTTTGCTCCCTATGTTGATGTTTTCCACCTATTATCCTTTGTAGGGCTGGATTTGTGGAAAAATATTGTGTAAATTTTGTTTTGTCATGGAATATCTTGTTTTCTCCATCTATGGTAATTGAGAGTTTTGCTGGGTATAGTAGCCTGGGCTGGCATTTGTGTTCTTGTAGGGTCTGCATGACATCTGCCCAGAATCTTTTAGCTTTCATAGTCTCTGGTGAAAAGTCTGGTGTAATTCTGATAGGCCTGCCTTCATATGTCACTTGACCTTTTTCCCTTACTGCTTTATTTAGTGCATTTGGTGTTTTTATTATTATGTGATAGGATGAATTTCTTTTCTGGTCCAGTTTATTTGGAGTTTTATAGGCTTCTTGTATATTCATGGGCATCTCTTTCTTTAGGTCAGGGAAGTTTTCTTCTATAATTTTCTTGAAGATATTTACTGGCCCATTACCTTCGGAGTCTTCACTCTCTTCTATACCTACTATCCTTAGGTTTGGCCTTCTCATTGCATCCTGGATTACCTGGATGTTTTGGGTTAGGAGCTTTTTGCTTTTTGCATTTTCTTTGACTGTTGTGTCAATGTTATGGTGTCTTCTGCCCCTGAGATTCTCTCTTCTATCTCTTGCATTCTGTTGATGATGCTTGCATCTATGACTCCTGATTTCTTTCCAAGGTTTTCTATCTCCAGGGTTGTATCTCTGATTTCTTTATTGTTTCTATTTCCATTTTTAGATTCTGGATGGTCTTTTTCATTTCTTTCACCTGTTTGCTTGTGTTTTCCTGTAGTTCTTTAAGGGATTTTTGTGTTTCCTCTTGAAGGGCTTCTAGCTGTTTACCTGTGTTCTCCTGTATTCCCCTTTTCCCCTCCCATACCTCTCTATCACCCAGATCCCTCCCTCCATCTGCCTCCTGGGACTGTTTTATTTCCCTTTCAACATGGAATTAAAGCATCTTCACTTGGGCCTACTGCAGATGTTTAAAATACAAATGTATCTCAACATGACTGATATAAGGGAGAAGTTATACATTACTGCATTTCTAACTATTAATTAGGTTTCCCATTGTTTGCAACAAATTGCTACAGTCAAAGGATCCTATTTTCCCCTTTCTAGCATGTGTAAAATTTCCTATTCTCTTTCCCTGTCAGTTTTTATCTGTATTACAAATAGTGAATATAAAAGTGATATATTTGTGTTCTATGAGAAAGAATTCAAAATTCCCTGTGTGCTCTAGAAGACATTTTTTCTTCTTCTAATTTGATCGATCAGTGTCCAGACAGTGACTATCTTCCTCCAAGCAGTAGGGACTTAAGAAATTGATTCCAAAGATGATGTAGCAGCATAAAAACTAACCAGAGTGCACTGATGCTAGAAAGAGGACTCAAGCCCACAGTAAGGCAGAAGATTTGTTCTATAAGGCAGAGATGTGGAATGTGGAAGCAAAGACTGCTGGCTGGAGGCCTGTCTACCCACAAGCATGGTAGCACCAAGAAAGAGCACAAAACTTTAAGAATCAGGACTGTAGTAAAAATGGCAACATACCACATGATGAAGGAGCATAATGATTATTTCAATTTATATAAGTTACTACAGAGAAAAGTAGGACATGGTTGAGAAGATAGCAAGAAATTTATCTGCACAATGCTACACTGGGTAGATTATATCCTCATGATGCAGTTATGTAATAAAACTGGGACCCATATGGAAGAGTTAGGGGAAGGACTGAAGGGGATGAAAGGGAAAGCCCATAGGAATAATAACAATATCAACTAACTGAACCCTTCAGAGCTCCTAGGGACTAAGCCACCAACCAAAGAGCATACATGGGTTCGTCTGTGGTCCATGCTACATATGTAGCAGAGGACTGCATTATCTGGCTTCAGAGGGAGAGGATGTACTTGATCCTATGAAGGATCGATGACCCAGAGAAGGGGAATGCTAAAAAGATGAGGTAGGAGTGGGTGAATGGGTTAAGGGAGCTATCTCTCCAACCCCCGAAAAAGAATTTTAACAAGTAACCCCTAAACTGATGCTTGTACATATCACTTTTGACACTCAACATTAGCAGTCAATAAAACACTAAGAGATAATGTTAATCAACACAATGTCATTAGATATACCAAGATTTGGGAAGTTTGATTGACTATTTAATAAACTGAGATTTCTGTTTAAAATCTCAATGCTAAAAATTATTTATCAGGAACTCGGGGGCAATTTGTCACTGAGAAGTTGATGCTGGCAGCCACTATAGAGCACAATCTTTCTATAGTCTAGGCCTTGCCTCCACCACAGCCAGAACCTGGTAATCAAAGAAGGGAGGCACACTGTGTTACAGAATGAAGATGTTGTGTGATCTTCAAAGCTGTGGAACTAGTGACATGGTGACAACAACAATCAGACTTTATAGAGGCCACACAGAGTGGGGAAAATACATCTTGAAACATTTCACATATTGCACTGAAGTATTTTATTTTATGAAACATTGACATAACTGTTCAGAAGAAAGTTCTCAAAACAGCAAAGTGAGAAGGGATTCTGTTGTGTCTTCTCAGGTAAGCATTTACTAGTCAGATATACAATATCTACTCCATAAATATACAATATATATACCTGAGAGTGAAATAGGTCTGAATAAAATTAGGAAAAAGTAAGGAAAGGTGTTAATACAGTTCAAATACCTAAAAGAGAAATGGCTTTCTAAGTGGTGGACTGTTGGATGATATGACTAACAATATGCAAAGTGTAACTAGTTCCGATAATGATAACGGTGTAAGAAGGGCATTTTTCTACTTTGTGATAATTTTTTTCACCTGCACAGTTATGATTCTTTTCTCTGTCAATAGAGTTAATATGTTGCTGCTCAAGAAAGCTTGAGAAAACTTGCACCTCATGTCCTGCTTTCTGAAGAGTTCAATAGGATCAATCAACACCTTGTCAAGAAAAAAAAATGTGATCCCGTTACTTCTTTTAACACAGTAAAAATAAGATAACAAATTTGTCAAAGGTGTTTTAGGGAACTGTAAGGACTAAGAATACAGACACTGATTAAAGCAGAAAGAAAGAAAAGGTGGCAACTTTGCTCCTTGCTGTTGTCCTTCACAGGACTGGTAGACAAATGTGGAGATGAGTCTATGAGGAATAATCATTTAGAGAACAAGTATGGTACCCAGAAATGGGACAAGAAGTCCCTGAGGATGCACCATAATCAGTATGCACTGTTGGTGAACATGACTCAGAAAACTGCAGCCATGAGCCCATGGATTGGTAACTCATAGTCTGAGGACCTGAGCTGCAACCCTGTGCTGCTTGCTGTCTCTAAAAGCAAGAGCAATCTGGTTCTTTAAATGCCAAATAGAGAGGAAAAAAGCAAGCAAGCAAGCAAGCAAACAAACGAACAAAAACAAAACAAAAAAACAAACAAACAAACAAACAAACAAACCAGAGTTACTGAGCACCTTCCTACAGACAGCCTGATCATTCAAGCATGCTCTTCTCTCTCCATCGCTGTCATTCTGGGGCCTCAGGCAGAGAAACTGTGAGAGAGATGATGCATATTGGGTAGAATCTGACCCTTAAACTCAAGAATCAAAATATAAATAAAGTTGTGAGTGTTTACATTTTTTTATGAAAGGATTATTTTGTCTCATGTAGTATAGACACCACCAGCATGCCTAGTGCTGTGATTCTTAGTGTCAGAGAAGAGCATTGAATCCTCTGCAAGTAGAATTAGGAATGGCTGTAAACTACTGTGTGAGTGCTGGGAACTGAACCTAGGTTACCTTCAAGAGCAATGTGTGTTCTTCCTCAATGAAGTATCTTTCTAGCTTCTAGTTACCTAGTGATCTATTTAGTTATTAATTCTTATTTACTTATTTAACTATTTATTTTTGTAGAGAAAACTGTAAATGGATTTCTTTGAAACTATGAATTTCCATTTTCTTGTATTCATTTGAGATGTTAACAAGTGACTAATGTCAACATTTTGGAACAAGTGACTAATGTCAACATTTTGGAACGGAAACTCATCTTTAGTTACTTTTAAAATGGCACCTCCAACTGGCAGGTGGATCATGCATATAATTACAAAAGAGGGCAGTTAGCACTAGAGTTCAAGGTGACACCTGGATGCAAGGATATTCAAAGCCAGGATGGGATACATGAGTCCTTGCCTTGCAAAACAACAAAAAATAAAGAAACAAAAAAAGGATTTAACAAATATAAAGAAGCAAGTTAAAAAGCTTAAGGTAAATTGAAACAGGGTTTTCTTGTAGCACAACTCTTCAAATTACAACTGACATTAACAATTTGTATACACAAATGACTGAGAGCTACAAGACTGAATGTTCTACTAAATGTGTGTTTCTGTTGATTAATACAGTATTCAGAAAGCTTTATGTATTTAACATATTAATAGTAACCATTATTTTCATATGATTTCTACCCCTTTGAAACACATAAGCACATACAGAGGGAAAAGGGAGGGAGACAGTAGGGAGCAAGGGGGATTGAGAAAGCTATTTCTATATTTATATTTATATGTGTAGATATACAATGTATACTCAGTTAGTAGTCAACTAGTAACTTTTATACTTTATAGTTAACACAGTTAAGAGAGCTGGAACTGATTATCTATTAACTAAACATATTTAAAATCTCTAGCTAACATTGAGGAAATTAAAACACTTTCAAAAAATAAAAGCAAGAAGCCACACATTTCAGAAGCCAAGATTTTGTGCATAATTTGAATGAACACCAAATAGTTTTCTAACACTCTTAATTTTATTTTTGTGTTAATTTCTACTTCTTTTCTTTATTAAATTCTTAACTCACAATGAATTTTAATATATTTGCTTTCTTTTGCAGCCAAACTTGAATTTACTGAGCTCATCTTTGTATATCACTGAGAAAATCTTTGATATTTTTCATTGATTAAATGCACTTCTGTGTTACATTCCAAATTCCCCATGATGTTACGTGATCATCCATACAATTGAATATTGTCTCTCCTATAAATTCAGAGGAAAGCTGGAAGTAAAAGAGTTTTCTGCTTTGTCTCTCTTTGTTTATTCTAGCTTGAAAAGATCAACAAAAATTTTCCAGTTTAAGTATGCTTCTACATAAAAGTGAAATTGGTATAATATTTGTAAGGTCAGGGTTGGAGCCTCAGCTGGTCTTATACTTTATGACTTGTAATATGTTGAGAACATTACCCAGCCTAACGAACCAATAGACTACTGTTTGTAAAAAGAAAACAGTAGCAAATTCATACTGCAGGATATGTTTCCTGAGGTAAATACTTTATGGCATGTTAAAATGACCACATATTTTTATCATTATTCTGGCTACAGAATGTAGGCATGAGATAAAAGCTACAATTTATCAAATTTGAATATAGATCAGACTTACATCAGCTATTACAAGAAACATCTAGACCTACTAGTAAAGTAGAGCGCATTACTAATCTTATTGGAAAATGCAAAAATAATTGGTTTTAGGACTTTTGTAAATATTTCATTAGCTATAAGGTATTCGTTGTTATTAAATAAACTGTTCTAGGCAACATTTTACCAAATGACAGTTAGCTTGACTGGTGGATGTAACTCTTGTCAAATCTAAGAAAAACTTAAAGTACAAAGACAAGCTCAGGGAAAAGTCTTTCTCAGGGTTATTTCTCATCTCTTCATTGACACAAATAAGTAAAACTTGATTTGTTAATGTGTCATGATGGTTTCTGCTGTTGAATGAAATAATCTGTGACCTGCTCTTAAATTAAATTCAGAAGGACATAGGAAAAAGATATCTCTGATTTAATCATACTCCAAATTATTTCAATTCAGAAACGATCATTTCTTTTGAAAATTACTTTGACATGAGACATTTATTATTGTTCAAAATAATAGGCTTTAAAGATCAAAATTTAGCGTTTAGATACTCCTGACCTGTTCACGAAAGACTGACACCAAACATTACCATGAGCAATTAATTAACATTATTGCATGAATTTTAATACAGGTATGAAGTGATCTTTTTCTAGAACTTCTTATATTACTCTCAGATAATAACTTAATTATTATAATATTGCCTTTCCCCATGACATTACTATTCTTTTGAAATTCACCTATTTAAAAGCTTTCTTGGGTTTACACAAAATTCTTAAATCAAACCCTATGACAAATTTTTTAAAATGCATAAAATAATTTGATTTTTCAGTATAATTTCAGAGCATTCAACTGCTTCTGGAATGATACAGAAAAATGTGAGGAATGATTGGTTTGTTCTAGGAAAAGAAAAAAGGGAGGGGTGTGACTTCTCAGTTCAAAAGGCAGCCCTGGCATTACTTTAAAAGAGCTAACACTTTTTTGAACAACAACAAAAAAAGGTAATTATCACTTACTTAATAAGTGCCTTTCCATGAAATTTAATTCTCAGTATTGCTATGATACAATTATCTTTATTTTATGGTTGACTGGAAGAAGGAGTAAAAATAGTAACCAAGCCTGACTTGCCTAAGTGCCAGTGGATACAAAGTTCTAACTGTACAGGTTAGCTTCCTGCTGGCCCTGTGTACTTCTGAATGGTGTAGTTCCTGCATCTGATAACTCACTCAGCATAGATTATGTATCATGACATCATGAACAAAGCTCATATCAAATAACTCTGACTTGATGTTTAATACTACTAAAGCTTTCAAAGCCCCTTTTGTAAGATGAAGGGAGTTTAGGTCAATGATTGGTTAGTGTCTTCACATTTATAGAATCTAGAATGCCCTCTGAGATGCCTACAAACCTGTAAATAAATTATCTTGATTATCTTAACTGAAGTCAGAATTTCCATTGTAATTTGGAGCTGGTATATTTCCTGCATAGGGGTTTCAAACTATATAACATGGATAAAGTCCCAGGAGCAAAATGATATGCGTGTATTCACCCACCTGTTTCTGAATTGTGAAATTCATGTAACTAGATGCTTCAGACTCATGCTTTCTTGACTTCTTCCTGGTGTACTGGGTCCTCAACTGTGAGCTAAAATAAGCTTTTTATTCATTAAGTTTCTTTTTTCAAAGTATTTTATCACAGAAACTATGACAGTATGAATCCATGAGATAACAATAAACAATTAGATGAACTTGATTATAAGTTCATTGATGGTTCTACATGCCATTGATCTGTTCTATTTAACTGCTAATTAAATATACATAGAAACTATCATGCATAACATTTAGTATCATTTCAAGAGATGTTCTCTAGCTGTAGTTTGAATTGACTGACTGATATGGATACCTTGTTCTAGTTATAGACATTAAGCCTAATAATTTCATGTTCTGAATTATATTTGTCTTTTCTTTGCAGTTTAATGTTTGTTTATTTGGAACAATAGATCTTGTATCCCTGGAATTTATATATACTGAAAGATGGCTTCCTACTTCTGAAGCTGTCTCCTTTACCCCCTTATAGCTAGGATTATTTATTTATTTATTTATTTATTTATTAAAAATTCATTTTTGAATATTAATTTGTGTTTTGCCTGCATGTATGTGTGAGGACATCAGATCATCTGGAGTTGGAGTTTCAGACAGTTATGAGTTGCCGTTTGTGTGCTTGAAGTTGAACTCAGGACCTCTGGAACAGCAGCTGGAGTTCTTAAGCACCGAACCATCTCTCTAACCCTCTATTATATGTTTATGATGTGCTGAGTAATGAAGCAAAAGCCTCAAATCTAATTATGGATTTTTCTTTTATTTTCCTTTGATTTCTTTCCATTCTTTATTTTACCTCCCTACTTCCTTTTTCCTTTCTCTCCCTCCTTTTTTTCTCCCTTCTTCCCTTCTTACTTCTTTCCTTGCTTCCTTCCTTCCATCTCCTTTCTCTTTTATTTACTTGCCCACCACAGCTTTTGATGAAGTTATCTGACATAGTGTCTCACATGTTAGGCAAGTGGTCTATCCTTAAATTTCATCCTAATGATCGATCCTTAAATTTCGTCCTCATGCTTAAATTGATACTCATTTTGAAATTATATTTGGTACATAATCACATCAAAACTATCTAACAATGCTAAGTTGCAAAGCAATTATTCTCACAATGGGATCTCCTCCCACTTTCAAGGCCTTGAATGAGGCATCAGAAGATAGAAGTGAAGGAAGCACTGATGAACGAATGTAGAAGTAGGAAATCCAAATTATTTCAAAACCATGAAAAAATTAAAAACCCTCCAGTAAGACATTAAACCCAGTAGTCTGCTAATAAATCGTATATTTATTTTGAACATATATAAATCAACCATTTACCATTACAATTACTTGTACTCATTTTTCTTAATAATTTTCTCTTTCAACTAGTTGATAAAATTTTTTAATTAGACTTATAATTAATGAAATAAAAGCATAAAAGTTTGAGATCAGAGAGCATATAAGTATTTATCATTTGTTTCTCTAGCTGACTGCCCTGTCTCTGAATTTCCCCCTCTCTCTCTGAAGAAATACTTCAGTAAGATAGAAGAAGGAAGAACAAAATGTGGATACTTTATTCCTTCTTAAAAGGGAGAATAAAATAGCCATGGAAGGAGTTGCAGAGACAAACTATGGAGCAGAGACTGAAAGAAGTACAATCCAGAGACTGCTCTACCTGGGAATCCTTCAATCATCAAATTCAGACACTATTGTGGATGCCAGAAAGTACTGACTCACAGAAGCCTGATATGGCTGTCTCCTGAGAGGCTCAGACACTACCAGACTAATACAGAAGTAGAGGCTCTCAGCCATCCATTGGACTGAGCACAGGGTCCCCAACGAAGGAGCTAGAGAAAGAACCCAAAGAGCAGAAGGGTTTGCAGCCCCTTAGGATGAACAACAATATGAACTACCTAGTATCCTCAGAGCTCTCAGGGACTAAACCACCAACCAAAGAGTACACATGGTGGGACTATGGCTCCAGCAGCATACTTATAGCAGAGGATGTCCAATGGGAGGAGAGGCCCGTGGCCCTGTGAAGGTTCTATGCCCCAGTGTAGGGGAATGCCAGGGCCAGTAAGCAGAAGAGGGTGGTGAGCCGGAAGAGGGGGAGGGAACAGGGGTTTGTTTTTGTTTTTGTTTATTTTTATTTTATGTATTTATTTTTCTTTTTTCAGAACAGAAACTGGGAAAGGAGACATCATATGACATGTAAATAAAGAAAACTATCTAATTAAAAAATACATATTTTCTTTATTATTAATTGTCATTATGTCATTACATGTATATTCCACACACACATACTCATGCACATCCTAAATATATAAGCACAACTTAAGCAGTCTGTTAATTATCACTTGAATGTTTGTTTTAAGGGCTGACCATCGAGTATTCAATAGGCAGTTGGTATGCTTTTCGCTAGAAAGACTGTTTCTCCTGTTCTCAGCATTCTCAAGTGGTCTGCAGTCATTGTGCAGGGTTGAGGTCTTCTGGGTTTTTCCCATCTATGTTAGCATGCCTAACCTTCCTTCTCAGCTCACCTGTTAGGCAGTCATGTTGAGAGCTTATGAGTGTAGCTTCTCACAGAAAACTCTATTTCTTGTTTCTTACAAACTTTCTACCTTTTCTTGCACGATAGATAATTCCTGAGCTGTAAATCCATGTATTTTGTAGATGTTCATAATTCTTCATTCTGATTTCAAATCCCTACTTGTTGCAAATAGATGTTTCCTTGATGAAGAATAAGAACTACATTTGCAAGTGATTGTAAAATGGGGAGAGTTTCCGATTAGGGATTTGTGCTCATGTCCACTTCCACTGTCTACTCTCAGACTCCATCTGTTACAGACCCTCTGCATGCCTCCTCAGTCTCCAGGTTTATGGACATTTTGATTGTGTTGATTTAGAGGACCTTGCATTCTTTTTATTTATATTGGATATTTTATTTAGTTATATTTCAAACGTTATCCACTTTCCCAGTTTCCCCTCTGGAAACTTCCTATCCCATCTCCCCTCTCTGCTTCTATGAGAGTGTTTTCCCATCCACCAACCCACTCTTGCTTCCGCTCACACCTCCACAATCCTCTAAACTGGGTAATTGAGTCTTCTCAAGACCAAGGGCCTCTCCTCCCATTGATGCCTGACAAGGCCATCCTCAGCTACATATGTGGCTGGAGCCATTACTCCCTCCATGTGTCCTCCTTGGTTAGTGGTTTAGTCCCTGGGAGCTCTGAAGGGGTCTGGTTGGTTGATATTGTTGTTCTTCCTATGAGGTTGCAAATCCCTTCAACTCCTTCAATCCTTTCTCTAATTCCTCCGTTGGGGACCCTATGCTCAGTCTAATGGTTGCTGCAAGCAGTTGCCTCTCTATTTGTCAGTCTCTGGCGTAGACTCTCAGGAGACAGCTATATCAGGCTCATGTCAGGAGGCACTCCTGGGCATCCGCAATATTGTCTGGGTTTGGTGACTGTATGTGGGATTGATCCTTAAGTGGAGCAGTCTCTGCATGGCTTTCCTTCAGTCTCTGCTCCACACTATATCTCCGTATTTCCTCCCGTGAGTATTTTGTTCCCTCTTCTAAGAAGGACTGAAGCACCCACACATTGGTCTTTCTTCTTCTTGAGCTTCATGAGGTCCTGTAAATTGCATCTTGGTTATTTTGAGCTTTTGGGCTAATGCCATTTATCCGTGAGTGCATTCTTAATGCCCTCTATCTTTTCTCACTCTTACACTCTTTCTTCATCCCTGACCACATGGTCCCCAGAGCCCGGGATGTAGGAATTTGATAGAGATTTCCCATTTATGGCCTAGTGTTCCGAAGTCTCTCCACCTATTATGTCTGCTTGTTTGTATTTTTATTTGTTCCTTATTGCTGCTGGTGGAGTCGTATGATGAAGGAGTAAGACATTGATCTATGAGTGTAACACATTGTCAGTAGGAGTCATTTTTTTAGCGGCATTCCGATCAGGACAGCCATGTTTGCTTTTATCCCAAATCCCTGTCTCACTCAGTCTCAGATTCTTAGTCATCCAAGGAGAGTCCAATAGAGTTCCATCACATAGAAGGGCCCTTGAGAAGTCGCACAAGGTATATGGCACTAATTCAACAGTACATCCTGCAGATAGGAACCACTATAGGTCATAGGGTTTGTAGCTGTGTTGATGATTACATTTCTTCTTTGGTAGCATGCAGAGTGCCTTCCTAAACCAAAGATGCTAACTCATAGGGGAGAAGACTTTATGTAGTCATTACTACAGTTTTTCCATGTTCAATCAGTTGTGTGGGTGTAGTCTTCAGAAATGTGGTTTTGCCAGAGGTTTGTAAAGCCTATAGTCTTGAGAACAGCCTAGTGTTTTGTCACAGGAGCATGCTGGCCACCAACTCATTATATGTAATCCCTTTCTGGTACTGGAAGCTTCATATGATGGCTAGAAAGGTTCAGTTGGGGCTCTCCCTTGCATTATTTTCTCTTTCATTTGGATCACATTTGCCTATGTACATATTTTAAGAAGTTTCTGCTGCATCACCTTTTATGTGTGATACCCTACAAGTACCTCTTAATTTTAGCTGTCTGTCACTCTATACCATCCCTTTTCCCCTTCTTCCCTCCCATTCCTCACATTCACAGGTTCTAATCCCCACCCCCTTTATGACACCCATCCTTAACTATCTACTCTAGCTCTCTTTTCCTAGGGAATTTTTCCCCCTCATAGTTTTCTCCACCCAACACCTGTGCTTCTACAGGTTGTAGCTTGGTTATAATTGACTCGATTTCATATTTACAGATTACTAATATATACCATATTTGTCTTTCAGTGTCTGAGTTACCTCTCTAAGAGTGATTATTTGCTAGGTGCATACATTTCCCTGAAAATTTTATTTTTAACAGCAGAGCGATATTCCACTGTATATGAAAATATACCACATTTTGTTTATCCATTCTTCTGTTGAATAATATCTAAGTTATTTCCAATTTCTGTTATGCTATGATAAACAGCATAACAACAAACATGGCTGAGAAAGTGTACCTGTGGTACAATGAAGAGTCCCTTGGAGGTTTCACCAAGGGTAAAATAGTTAGAACTTGAATTAGATTGATTACTATATTCCCAAGGAACAGCTATACAGATTTATGTAGTAGCAGTATACGTTTTCACTCCCACTAGCAACAGATGAGTGTTCCCTTATTCTACATTTTTACCTCCATGAGTTGTCATTTGAGTTATTATCCTAGGCGTTCTACTGGCTGTAAGATGAAGCATTCTTAATATTCTCCAATCCTCATATATTAAAGTACAGTTTGTTCTCTGTGACAAAGAAGCTTATTTACAGTCCATTAATCACCTGAGAGCTTTCAGACAAACTATTATTTCTCTTCTCTTTAAAACCTGGGTGTTCCTTATTATTTCTGGAAGTATGTGGTTCTTTCTTACTCACTACAGAATTTGCAATGGCTTAGAAATTAGTTATGGAAAACTCATTTCTACTTATTATTTGATTACAAAAAACTACTGAATCATTTCTATCTTTTTTCTTAAACTATGTCAATTTAACTAGGTAATTTCTTCCTGAATTATTCCTATTCGAGCATCTTTTATTCTTTTATTTCTTTTCTAACAGGTCTTTTCACAGAGTATACTCTATAGGGTTTTATGCTCCAGATCTCAGTGACAATATACCACTCTTATTCTCCTGTTTTTCTGTCATTTTATATATATATATATGTCATTATATATATATATATGTATATTTATACATATATATATATATATATCACAGTTCTCTCTCTCTCTCTCTCTCTCTCTCTCTCTCTCTCTCTCTCTCTCTCTCTCCTCCATCTGTGTGTGTGTGAGTCTGTATGAGTGTGTCTGTGTGTGCAATTAGGGATCAGGGCATACTTTCGATGTCAACGTATAGCTTGCAGGTATAGATTCTTTTTCCACTATGTGGATGTCAGGGATGGCACTCAGGTCACAAGGCTCTGCAGCCACCACCTTTAGCCACTGATCCATTTTTCTGACTATATAGATTTCTTTCTAATATGAATTTCACATGTGCTCCAGCTTACTTCTCAATCCTTGATAAAGTTTCTCTGGACAGTGGGGAACTTCTTAACTCATCACCCAGGAGTGTTGTAACAAAAACCACTTTCCAGCTCCTCACAGAACAATGGATATGTTTGATAAAACTTATGGTACTGTTCTTTTCATTTTTTATTATTGTTAATTGTCTTTTCTTTTTGTAAGACTTATATAAGATCTGGTATAGAACAGTCAATCAGAAAATAATAAATAGGCAGAGGAAATTATTTCTGATTTCTCCTATGTTCTTATCTATGTATCTGTTAGAATGATTGACAGATATATAGATCTCCTAATAAGGCACTAAATTTTCCAGTAATAAACATATATACTCTCTATTAATTGCATTTTAATCCTAATAATAAGAGAGATTATAAAATAAGACTCTAAATACATATGTATTATGTTCTGAATGTTCATCCAGCTTATGACATGAACATCTGTAGACAGAGAATATAGGTTAATGTCAAGGAATGCAAATATAGCTAAGAAAATAGAGCAAAAAATTAGAATATGTTACTTATTGGCATATAATTCCACCATTAATTTAAATACTGTAGCACAAAAATAGGAGTTGATTTCATGAAATAGACTAGCATGAATCCAAATGATATTAGCACCTGTTCAATTAATGTTAGTGAAATCCACTTACACGGATTGAGAAGAAAATAAATGCTAGCATTTGATGTAACTTCACTGCTGGCACACATTCCAGTCAGGAGACACTGAGAGCATACCTAGCAGTCACCTTCATTTTTTACTTTTGGCAATTAATTAAGAGACATCATTCATTATAAGACTGTTTTAAATTACCAAAGAAAAAGTCTTTCATAAATCCTTTAAGCCACACATAAAGCCTTTAACTGTCACTTATTCGGTGTGCTAAGCTCATTTTTATTAGCCTGCAGAACACTGACTCTGAAATCCTTTGCACTTGTTCTTGAAACTCTCTTATCTGCTAGTCATATAGTGAACATAATTTACATTTTAAATTACTCTGATAGCTCATTTGGGGAATTGCCCGAATGTCCTAAAAGAATAAAGAAACATATTAAGTAGATAGATGAAAATCTTACTGGTTTTATTTTCAATACTAATGAGAGTTATGGAAACAAATCGAATATTATTGAAGACTTTCTGTTCATCTGATGTCCAGGTAAAATAAGATAATACAGATCCAAGTTTATCATGAGAACTTTAAAGTACTATGTTTATGCAGAAGAGAATATATGAGTGATTATTGGTTTACACAATATTTATAGTAAAATAAAATTAACTTTCAAATAAGAGATATTTAGTTTTCTGTATCCATATGATCATGTCAGATAACTTATAATTCAGTTATCTTAAGTATACTTAAGTTACACTTTAGATATAGTGATATTTTTGAATTAAAATGTCTTATGGTTAATGACATTTATACAGTCTGTTTCCTTTTTCAGAAGATGAGACAAGTGTTAGATTGAGTTTTATTGTAGATGTAAAAAAAAAAAAATCAATCCCAAAGGAAGATGCAAATATATAAAACTTTGTAAAGGGAAGGCTACATTAAAAGTTCATTGGATATTTTGCTATTACAGTGTATGAACTCATCCTTTATTTAATTTCTTAATGCTATATTATGTACCTGTTGTAGCTGTTCGAAGGAAAATTTAATCCCCCACCCATAGAATCATAAGGAATGGCATTATTTGAAAGGATTGCACTGTGTAGCCTTGTTGGAGTTGTCATGGCCTTGTTGGTGGAAGTGTGTCACTGGGAGTGGGCTAAGGTTTTAGAAGCTCAACCTACTCTCCTCACTGCCTGTAAATCCGGAAACAGAACTCTATGATCTTTCTCCGACACCATATCTGTCTGTGTGCCACCATGCTTCTTGCCCTGTTCATAGAGGAGCAAAGCTCAGTAAGCCAGTCAGTTACACAGATCCATTTATAAGAATTGACATGATCATGGTATTTCGTCACAGTAATATGAACCTTATGTAAGAAGTATATATTTTTAAGCAGTATAAACCGTAAGACAAAAGTATCTAATACTAATTTGAAATATTTATGTATTGTAGTCTATTTGCACATGTGATTCATTTATAAAGATGATCACATACCTAGTATTTACATAGATACCTTTGAATAGTTTAAATGAAATGTGCTTACTCTTATGTATTGGTGAACACATAATAGTCTGTACAAACTAATTCTGTATATATCGTGGTGGTTAAATCTCAAGAAATGTACTAGGTTTTGGAATCCAAGAAGGTTTTTACACTTTTAATGAATTAATAATACCCACACAGTCACCCATGATACATTAGCAAACCCCCTTGGTAATATTAACCAAAAGCTAGCTAAGATCTGAATTCTTTATTCTGCTCTCCCTGGGTCTCCCATCATTTTTCCTCTATGTTTTATTTGAGTCAGAATATGTGGCTTCTGAAGGCTGTTGGGTAAATTTCCCAGTGTCTGTTTTCTTTTCTGTCTCCACTATGGTAGAAAGAGTGTGTGCTATAGGAGGTGGCATCTTCAGGTTCTATATCCCCAATATAGTGAGTCACAGATAAGGTCACCTCCCCTATCCCAGGTCTGTGTCATATCCACAAGATGCCCCCAGCCCCCTCCCCGTCCCATCAGTTGCAAATTTCCATTCATTTTCACGTCCTTCTGGCTATCTCCCTTATCTCTTTCTATACCTGATCCACCCCTGACACTCCTCACCCCATCCCTTCCCACCCAGGTCCTCCTCTCTATCTGCTTCCTAAGACTATTTTATTACCCCTTCTAAGTGATATTCAAGCATCCTCTCTTGGGCATTCCTTCTTGTTTAGCTTCTTTGGGTCTGTGGACTATGGTACAAGTATCCCATATTTTATGCCTAGTATCCTTCTATAAGTGACTATATACTATATATGTCATTGTGGATCCGGGTTGTTTCATTCAGGATGATATTCTCAAGCCTGATCCATTTGGCTGCAAAATTCACAGTGTGTTTGTTTTAAAAGAGTCGATTTGATTTACAAAGTGGTTCTACAATTTTGCAATCTGAACAGAAATGACAGTGTTCACCTTGATCCAAGTGTGCTGTCTCTTGAGTTTTTGATCTTACCAATGCTAAAGGTTGTAAGATGGAACCTCAGAATTGTTTTGATTTGCATTTCCCTGATGCCTAAGGACTTGGGATCCTGAACATTATTTACATGGCCATTTGAAATTCCTCTGTTGAAAATTCTCTGTTGAGCTCTGTACTCATTTTATTTTATTTATTTATTTTAATTTTAAACTACAAAATTTATTACCTTCCTGGTCCACCCTCTGACTATTCCACATCCCATACCTCCTCCCTGATCCCCTGTCTCTACAAGGATGTCCCCATCTCCTACCTCTACCCTACCTGACCTCTAAACTCTCTGGGACTTCCAATCTCTAGAGGGATAGGTATACCTTCTCTTGACTAAACTCAGACCTGCCAGTCTACTGCAGTGTATGTGTTGGGGGGCTCATATCAGCTGGTGAAGACTGCCTGGTTGGTGGTCCAGTATCTGAAAGATCTCAGGGGTCCAGGTTAATTGAGACTGCTGATCCTCTTACAGGGTTGCCCTCCTCCTCAGCTTCTTCCAGCTTTCTTTCCCCTATTCAACCCCAGGGGCCAACAGCTTCTTTCCATTTGTTTGGTACAAATATCTGCATCTGAATCTTTCAGCTGCTTGTTGGGTCTTCTGGAGGGCAGTCATGATAGGTCCCCTTTTGTGAGCACTCCATAGCCTCAGTAATAGTGTCAAGTCTTAGGGCCTCCCCTTGAGCTGGATCCCACTTCGGGCCTGTTACTGGACCTTCTTTTCTTCAGGCTCCTCTCCATTTCCATCTCTGCAGTTCTTTCAGACAGAAAGAATTATGGGTCAGAGTTTTGACTGTGGGATGGCAATCCCATCCCTCACTTGATGCCCACTCTTTCTGCTGGAGGTGAGCTCTACAAGTTCCCTCTCTCTACTGTCAGACATTTCATCTAAGGTCCCTTCTCTGAATCCTGAGAGTCTCCCACATCCCAGGTCTCTGGTACTTCCTAGAGGGTTCCCCCAATCTCCTACCTCTTGAGGTTGCATGTTTCCATTCTTTCTGTGGGCCCGCAGGGATTTCAGTCCTTTTCCCCGCGACCCAGTAACAGATCATGTTCCCCTCTCTGCCACCCCCATCCCCTTTCCCTCTCAGGCCCCTCCCTTCCCCCTTCTGATTGCTTTCTTCTCCCTCCCAAGTGGGACTGAGGCATCCTCACTTTTAATTTGAGTTGTTGTTGTGTAATTTCTTGAGTTCTTTGTAAAGTTTGGATATTAGCCCGCTGTCAGATGGAGAGTTTGTGAAGATCTTTTCCCAGAAAAGGCAGAAGTTTTGTCCTATTTAAAAGGTCCTTTTCCTGGCAGAAGCTTTGTCCTATTTGTTGTAGATGCTGTTATATTCCTTTGTATGGTTTTGGCTTCTTTATCAAAAATCAAATGTCCATAGGTGTGTGGATTTATTTCTAGGGTTTCAATTCAATCCCATTGATCAATATGTCTGTTTCTGAACTAATACCATGCAATTTTATCACCATTGCTTGAGGTCTGGATGGTAATTCCTACCAAAGTTCTTTTTGTGTTCAACATTGTGTAGGCTATCCTGAAATTTTGTTTTTCCATATGAAATTGAAAATTGCTCTTTTTAGGTTATATATCTTAAGTCATTTTTGTTATACATTATTTATTTTATGATAGTATATTTTGTATATTCTCTCAGAGGAACCACAGGAGTGATATTGTCCTGTTCATTCATCCATCTGAAGGGCTTTCCAACATTTAAATTTTATCTTATAAAATATTCAGTGTATCATTTTAGTTCTAGTCTTGTTAAAGTTTGTCAGTATATTTCACCCAATGGTTTTACTACACTAAGATCAAAGTGAATTTTTACTCCTTTGATCATCTAGGTTGTAGAACAGAAAAAAATATATTTTAATGAAAAATTATTGGTCTTTTTGTCACGTTTTGATCATAGAAGATTACACAATAGTTTTTGCAATATCCCAATTTTTTTCTTCAAGAAAAATATCCTTGTACTGATAAAAATAAGTATAGTAAATGAGGTACCTTACTAGATACATTTTTGAATTTTTGAATTTGAAGGTCATAGTTTACACATATTTTACTATGTATTTTAACTGGATACCATGACTTTTTTGTTGTTGTTGTTGTTTTTACTATAACCAACTTTATGCATCTTTGGATTTTCTTGTATTTTCCCTCTCTTTGAATGGAGTCACAATGTGCCCTCTAAATGCATGTACATATACACTTTGATAACTTTATGTGTAAATTTAATTATTTTATTTATATTTATTGAAGAAATTGATAAAATACACTAGCATCTAAATATATTTTGTGGATGTACAAAACTTTATTCCTTGGCATCATAACAGGGTATTGGGCTGGCAAAAATTATAATCATTAAGAACTAACTGATAATGGAATATAAGTAAAACTCACACGAAATTCTATCAGTATCTCCAAGATAAGCACATTATCTGCTGTGTTCCTTTTTCAGATTGTTACAAGTTTTTCTTTTCTTTTCTTTTCTTTTTTTATTAGATGTTTTCTTTATTTACATATCATACAATATCTCCTTTCTCAAGTTCCCCTCCCAAAAGAAAAAAAAAAAAGGAAAAAAAAAGAAAAGAAAAGAAAAAAAAAACAAAAAATACAAACCACTGTTTCCTCCCCACTTGCCCTGAACACTACCCCACCCTCTCCTGCTTCCTGGCCCTGGCATTCCCCTACCCTGGGGCATAGAACCTTCACAGGGCCAAGGGCCTCTCCTCCCATTGATGACCTACTTGACCATCCTCTGTTATTCAGATGCTGCTGGAGCCTTAGTCCCACCATGTGTACTCTTTGGTTGGTGGTATAGTCCCTGGGAGCTCTGAGGGTACCAGTTAGTTCATATTGTTGTTCATCCTAAGGGGCTGCAGACCCTTCAGCTACTTGGATCCTTTCTCTAACTCCCTCATTGGGGACCCTGTACTCAGTCCAATGGATAACTGTGAGCCTCTGCTTCTATTTTAGTGGGGTACTATCAAAGCCTCTCAGGAGACAGCTATATTGGGCTCCTGTCATCCAGCACTGCTGGCATCCACAACAGTGTCTGGATTTGATTATTAAATATGGGAAGGATTCCCAGGTGGAGCGGGTGGAGACCCAGGTGGTCTCTGGCTTGTCCTTCCTTAAGTCTCTGCTCCATAGTTAGTCTTTACAACTCCTTCCATGGGTACTTTGTTCTTTTTAAGAAGGAATGAATTATCCACAATTTGGTCTTCCTTCTTCTTGTGTTTCTGGTGGTTTGTGGATTGTACTTTGTGTATTTCGATCTTCTGGGCTAAAATCCACTTATCAGAGAGTGCATACCATGTATGTTCTTTTGTGATTGGGTTACCTCATGCAGGTTGATATTCTCCAGATCCATCCATTTACTTAAGAATTTCATAAATTCATTGTTTTTAATAGCTGAGTAGTACTCCATTGTGTAGATGTACCACAATTTCTGTATCCATTCCTGTGTTGAGGGACATCTGGGTTGTTTCCAGTTTCTGGGATGCCATGACTTTTGCAGTCAAGGTACTTCACAAGGTTTCCCAAAACACCATAATATTGAACTGTTTATTCTACAGTGTTTTATAAACCCATTCCATGTTCTTATTTTCATTTAAAAATATCTATTTAAAAATGATTCCCTAAGATGCATGGTTAACTTGTTTATATAGTTCTTAATAATTTTTTACTATTTTATACTGATTTCATGTCCTAGAGTAACAAGATATTCTTGTAAAATAACTGTAGTGTGTTATAGTATATTCTCAATATACTGCATGTGTAAGATTAATAAATTTATTGAAGTAAAAGTATATTTATTGGTCAAATATGTTTTAGATTTAGGGTTGTAAGAAAACAAGGATTTTAATTTTCAACATAGGCCTTCTTAGTATCTGTAGTCAATTGAATATGTCCAGTAGAAAATTATTTCCACCTGGAAATAATTTCTAGTTCATTTCCTAAATCTAAGGCTAAATTTCCTTTTTTAGAGATTATTTATCATAAAATCATAGTATTACACACTACCATTTTTTAAGAAATTTCATTCAGAAAAGTATTTTAAATTAACAATATTGCCAAACTGTCTTTATCAAAGCAAAACTTAACAATGTATATATAGGAGAATTCCAAACCCAATCAAAATAACAATCTCATTTCCTTCACTGGCAAGCATTACATAAGTCCTCTAAAACTTGATGAGATATAAATGAAGTCTTATCACTTAGCAAGCTTAAAACGTTAGAGAGAATTAAGTGAAAAAAGACACACAAACAGCACGTGTTTCCATACACATGTTGTAATTATGAAAGTTGATCCCAGTGGATTACAGGATACCAGAAAGAGCATAGAAAATGATTCAATAAAAGTTAGCAAAATATTGTTAATTATAAGGGATCACAAAAAATTCAATGGCATTGTAAGGAGAGTATAATGTATTGCAATCATTTTCTATTTTATAAAATATAGTCCATATATTATAAGAAGTGTAACAAATCTGATTGCTATACATGTATGTGTGCATGAAATTGTCTTGCTGCTCTACATATGATTGTGAGCAATCATAGGTATTAAAAAGTAGGAAGTTGAGGCTGTAGCTAAAGCACAGTGGTTATCAACACTTGATGCTCATTCAGGGATCCAACATCACTGCAGTAGCTCTAGCTCCAAGCTATCCAACACCCTCTCTGGCCTAAAAGTACACCAGGCATGCACACGAAGCAGATACCCTCATGAATGCAAACTATTTTTTAACACAAGTACAGGTAAATTTGAAAGCAAAAGGATATTGATAGTTTCAGAAATTATTGTAAATAGCATTTAGCATCAGCATTTATATTTTGCATGTTTTATAAAATGGGTCATAATGTTTTAAATTACACATTTTACAAGAGAGTATGAACAGTTCTGGGGGAGATTTTTGGTTTTGTTTTTGCTTTTTATTTTCTTTTTCTTATACTGAAACCTCTGCTCAAATTCTGCCATTAACTTAAAAGTATCCAATACCCAAATGCCCATTAGTGCTATAAAGTGGAATTCTGCGTGTTTTCATTTGTTAACTTTAAGGCCTACTTGCATTATTGCAGTAGTTAAATATATGATAAATATTCAGCCCTGTTAAGTATGAACTTTGGATAATTTCTTGCTTCTCCATTTTATGTGATCTATTCACTCTGCTCCAACATAAAAGAAAACACATTGATATTTTGTAAACCTCTGCATTTTGTAACACCTCCACAGCTTTCCTCAGTCTATTGAGATTGTCTCTAAAAGTATGCCAGAATCATAAACTTACTTACAACTTTCACACAGGTAGCATTTTGTTTTGAAGTTTTCTATAATCATGAATCCAGATCTTTATTGTTTCATGCCTCATGGTTTGTATAACTTCACATACCATACAGACCATGAATAAAGTAAATCTCATAACTAATGCATATGTAGCCAAAATATAACAGTATGACTTTAGAGTTATTTGTTCAGCTAATTCTCATGAATGATGTAGTGCAGATAGAAAGGGTAGTTAGAAGACATTGTTAACTACTACGGTATCTAAAATGATAGAGCATCTAAAGCAACTAAACCTAAAATATGGCACTGTTAATAAATTTTCCAATTATGTGCTTTTCAATAACAAAGTACAGACATATGTCATTGAAGTATAATGTCACAGCTACAGTTTCCATAGGCTAATATTTGCCTCTCTCTTCACAACAAGAAACAGCAATTCTGGAGACTAGATGACCCATCTGTTCTTTTCTCCCTCCAAATATCGATGTATTATTTCATCATCCTCACTCTTCCCATGCAATACATGTTTGTTTAAAATGAATGTAAATATATTAATATACATCATAGGCTATAATAAGCACATCTTGTGCTTTCAGAATGTGTGCCTATACTTTAGTTGAAAGAAAGTGATGACCAAAAGGAAACTGTGCATATAACTTTGCATGAGATTTATAATATTTAAAAAGGACAAAGGACAAAACTCATTGGTAGGCAGGTGTACAGTATGCATGAGAATCTAGGGGTGGATTTCAACATCCTTCCTCCATCCCAAATTTGTACATATTAATATTTGAATATTAATAAAAAAATACAAAACTTAAAAACTTTCTTTTTTATAGCCAATTGCAAGTCTTTATACCAGATGGCTGGAACTATACTCAGGTTTCAAGTACTGAAGTACTAGAAGTAGCTATAAGCGTCCAGATCACAGGGCTTTGGAAGGCAAAAACGAAATGCAGGCATCGCACTTGAGAGCTTCAAGGTAGATTCACAACACAGGCAGTTTAACAGAAGCCAAAATAAGATAACTGGAATATCTTGACCTCAGATTCCTTAAAATAGAATCTGGTCATTTTCATGGGATTCCCCATCAAGGAGATCAGATTCTACTTAAACCTGAAATGGTCTCAGCAAGAATACAAAATAGAGGAACCACTGCACTGTCTTGGCCATCTATCCATCCATCCATCCATCTATCCATCCATCCATCCATCCATCCATCCATCCATCCTTCTATCTATCTATCTATCTATCTATCTATCTATCTATCTATCTATCTATCTATCTATCTATCTACCTATCTACATGCATACACTCTTCACAAAAGTAATTTCTCAAACAGTGTTTTTATAGCATTTTTATATGGTTTTTAAACTTCAGACAAATCCATAGACAGCATAAAAGGATGTGTTTCACATAGCATCACTAGGACTGAACAAGTCTTGTCAACAGTGGCTGGGCCAATGCTTCAGTTCCCACTCACAACCACAGCTGCCTGACAGGGATCATGTACTGATTGGGGACCTGCATTCCAAGCAGATGGATCCTTGGTTACAGTGCAAGGAGAATCATTGTGAATCAGAAATGGAGTTGATTTATTATTTACTTTATGAAATTACATACAATCTTTAAATGTATAGTAATTTACATACTTTGATTTAACTTTGGCAATATTATACATTTATGTGTATGATATTCCAGGGACATTTACATCCTACAGCCCCCCCTTCCACAAACACACTTTTTTATCTGGTTCCAAATATTATTTTGTTGCTTATCCAAGCCCTTTCCCTATCTATCATATGTTATTTTGGTTACATGTATCTTTTACTTACTAAAACTATGTGGGAGCCAGTAAAATCAATTCATGACTTTTTTGGGAATTGTGGGAAAATGGAAACACTTATATGTTCTGTTGTCCTATTTATCTGCTTTCTTAATGTTGCTTTCTGAGAAAGCTTCATCACCCCTGATCAGTATGTTACTGTACAAGTATGTACACTATGGAGCTAATGAGGTATAAGGTCTCTTATCCTTTAAAACTACTTGCTCTTTAAAACACCCGTTCTTGCTTTGAAATAATGACAGAGAGATTTTATATTTATTTAAACTCTGTAAGCACTTTAGCTGGACAGATGCTCATCTCTTCTAACCTGACTCTGCTGCCCACTACCCAGCCACGTGTCACAATACTTGCCATCTTTAAGTCCTGCCTCCCCCCTTTTTTTTCTGCTCATATATAATCTGAATAGCTCTTATAACCAATCAGAGGTGATGGAAGACAATCTTTACACATCACTGAGATTGGAGGTGTTCCATTAACCATGATCATGCTAATGTCTGGACTATAACCCGATTTCAGGGCACAGAAATCAGCCTCTAAAACACACAGTGAACAAGACCATCCCCCAACAACATTCAGGAATTGAAAACAATCATACAATTACATAAATGATTGAAAACCATATTTATGTTTATCCTTGTTGCAAGAGAATGTAAAAATATAACATCCGTAAGCATGAGTTAGTCACACACACACACTAGAATATTTGTAACTTGACTCCAGTAGCATTAACGAAGTGAGAGGGAAATTTGAGGAGAAGCAGTGTGGTGCAGACCTTAATTTATGTTTATTGCTTTCACAAATCCTCTGAAACTGAGTAATGAAACACTATTAATTACAAGAAATTTTTCTTATAGTTGTAGGAAGTCCAAAGTCTAGTTGATGATGACATTGTTGACTGGTGAGATACTGGCTTTTCCGATTTCAAAATGCTACTGGGTCCTATGTGCTCACATGATAGAAGGTGCAAGAAGGAAAGTTGCAGGACACAAAACTGAAGCTTTTGAGGAGTTGTTAATATATTTAGAATTGGTAATACGGAGGCACTCAAATTCTACTTTGACTCTAATTCTAATATTCTGATTTTGCTCTTTCTCTGTGTGATTGATACATCGTGTAATGGCCCTGATTCTCTGTACTGCAAAAAATTGTATTTAAAATCCTGCCATGGAAAAGGTAGTACCATTTTATTTTATTGCACTTCAAATGTCATGGAAAAATCTACTTCTGATATGCTACTAAAGTACTTTCTCTGAACATGATATTGACTACTCATTACTTTATTAGGATACTCAGAACTACAATCTGATAATATATGAAAATATAGACTTGATTAAACACACAGAGAGAAAGAGAGAGAGATCTCATAAATGTGTGTGTATATACATATACATACGTACATATGTTGGGTAGTTGCAAAAATAACTGTTTTACCACCAGCTCCAGTATTTGATTTTATATAAAAAAAAATTGATGCTAATTAGGTCAAAGTGTTTTTTTACTTGTTTGTAATTAATAATACCCTTTAAGTATACAAAAGTAATGAATACATAAACCAACAAAACCAAAGCAAAAGAAAATTGCTGAAAAGTTTCAAAATATTTCTGAAGTTCATAATAATCAAATATTGATGCTTCAGATATTTTATAATATCAAATAGTTTTGAAACATAGGTAAATATTAGAAAGAAGTTATAAAGCTCTCCAGTTACATCACAATTTGTGCACTTAAAGTTTGTGGTGAACCTTTCTGGGAGACATAAAAATGATAAGCTCACTACACTATTCATGGACTTTAGCTTGGAATTTACCTCCACAACCAATAGTTTATTGAGTCACCTTCTGAGCTAGTTCAAGAGAATGAAAGTAAGTTGTCATGAATGGGAGGCAGGCGTTCTACCACTGAGGTCCAGCTCCAGCATTCCAAGTCATTTTACAATCCTTAAGTGTAGCATTGATAGCATTTTTTTATGGATGGACATAACGAGATATGTGTGTATCAACATATATGTGTATGTATACATGTATACACATATACATGTAATACACACGTACATGTATATATACATAAACAAATAAATATATACACATGTGTATATATCCAGTGTAAATGAAGATGAAAAATTTCGAGAATAAAGACTGAATAAAGCAGTAGAAAATAAAATCCCATGAAGAAAACTATGAGTATATTAACTGAGCAAGGTCTGTAGCAATTTTAAATACAAGAGCTACTTAGAGAGCACATAGACCAAAGTTCAGCTTCCAAGCTTCCTCAGTTTACCCTAGTGTCATTTATTACCCCATTGGACTCAAACCAATGACAAAAAGCTGAGTGTTCCCAGTAAGTGATGTCCTGCACAAAAGCTCAAGTGGCTTGCACACAGTCCCTTTACACACTTTTCCGGGTTTCTTTACAGAATTAGATGAGGAAAGCAACTCTGTGAGAAATCATAGTTCATCACCTTGTTCAAAATCTAATAGAATTCCCGGGTGACAAAGACATTTAACCATTTTCACATTGTTTCAAAACACTGTGTATTGAAGGGAAAATATTCTGTTGAAATGTATGCTAGTTTGTTTTACACTTGAGAAAATACACTTTAAACTGTGTCAACAAATTGGAAAAAAACTGCTTTAGATTTGCTTCTGAAGATAACAGGATCCACTGGGCATGTTCACGGTATTATAGTTGTAGACAATTTAATATTTTCAAATATACATTTGCAGAATATTGAAATTGTTAAATATTTTCAAAGTTTGTCTTTTTCTGGAAAGTCACATAAGTAAACTTATTAATTTAAAGTCATTAGATAAATTCTGTTATAAAGGTAATATCATATCCAATAAATATTTTATAAATATATTTCATTTTCTATACATGTGCTAAGACTCACCATATTGGCATGAAGACATTTTTCCTGCTTAAATTTGATCATGGGTTTTGTTTCTTTGATTATTTGCTTCATTTGAAAAGTTAGTGTTATTAAAATGTGTATACCTTTCAATTCCTTGATATCTAATACTGCTCATATTTTTTTAAAAATTATGTTAGGAAATGATTACTTACAATGACATATGTCCATGCCAAGGTTTGATATAGTTATATTTAAAGCATAGCATCTTTTTGTACACATTTGATTAGTCTAGAGTCTGACTATCTTGCATATATCTCACAAAAATTTTAAAGATTACTACTGAACATTTAGTCCATTTTAGAAATAAAATATAGATGCATTATTTTTCCCTTCCCTGAAACTATAATATTGGGTAAAGGTTTTAATAGAAGTTTTGGCTCTCCTCTCCTATTCACAGATAAAAGGTCATAGTTTATGTTAAGACCAGAAACTAATATAATTTCCACCAGCTTCAAAGTATACTCAACTGTGCTTCCATCTTCACCATATCCTCTTTATGATTAGACACCATCTCACATTACTAGTGGGTAGTAGTAGTAGTGTCTCAAATTGTCCCTCCATGAGCCTCCTGATGAGCCTTCCCAATACACTTTCCAGTCACATACACATTGATGTAACCTGTACTGTGTATTTTATATCTCACAAAAAATGAATTAATTCCCATTTTTAACTCTTCATAAAAGCTAAAAATAATTAACATGACCAAATTCTATTTGTCAACAATAATAGATTCTTCTCTCATACAATACACCCTAGCCACAGTTGCCTCTCCTTCCACTCCTCCAAGCTACCCTCTCACCTCCCTTCTGTCTAACATCTGCTTTTGCTTCACTTCAGAAATGAGCATGCCTCTAAGACACAACAACCAAACAAACCAAGATACAATCAAACAAGGCCAAAGTCTTCATGTTGAAGCTGAGAATGGCAGCCTCATAGGAGGAAAAGAGTCTCAAGAACAGACAAAAGTTGTCAAAGATACACCTGTTCAGACTGTTAGGAGTTTCACAAAAACACCAAGTAACATATACACAGAACAATATTTTAAAAACTATTTTTAAAGTAATAATTATCAGGTTCTATTTACTTCTGTCATATCTTTCCTTCTCTGGAAATGTTTGAACAGTCCATGTGATATTTTATATACACCTACACATTTTGCAAATTCCAAATTATTCAAAAGATGTATGAGCTGCATCTATCTACAAGCCACTCATTTAAGGAAGTAAAATAAAGAAAATTGTAAATTTTACCTATACTACTAAAATGTTCTCTAGAGTAAGGATCAAAAAATCCATCTGAATGTAAGAATCACCTTCCCCTGACTATTCAGATATCTGTTTGAATTTGAAAATATTATCTCTGATTTTTGGAAGATCTTGGTGGGAACATGACTTAGATGACATGCCCGTTAAAACATTGCAAAGGGTTACCTTAGACTTTTATTATGTGCTCAGAATAAGTTGCTTATAAATACATTTTCTTCTTTCTAGCATGTATGGTAGCTAAAATGGAAATTGCATTCCTGTTGGTTATGTCTAAGTATATGTCATAGCAAGAATTTCAATTACTGAGGACTTTTACATTAGCAAGGCAAGAGAAATCTGTCAGTCAGAGAAAAAAATGAGGAGACTGAAATTGTATCTTCTCTTATGCTCCCTCTATGTATGAAAAGGATCAATTTGCTTTTATCTTAATCCCAAATAGAAGAAGCAATTGACTTTGGGGATATCCTGTAGAATTTACTGCTGACAGCATGTTAGAGAGTTCTTTCTAAGAGTGACAGAGCACACGAATTGATTTTGCTGCCTGAGACACCAGGATAACTGGTTCTCTCAAAGACAGAGTGTTGCACAGGGGTTTGTTGTCACTTTTCCTGCAGCTTGAAAGGTGTATTTCAAATATACAGGAGGGAAACTTGAAAAGAGATATCCAATGTGGCACTTAATTAGTAGAATGTGCTCGCTTTCCATTGCCTGTATATAGGAGATATGCAGAGAGTTTCCTAAACGTGTGAGAAAAAAAAGTACTGATGCAAATATAGCTATAGGACTTTAAAACTATTGGCTTTAACCTTTAGCCAAGTCAAAAAAAGGTCTGTTTTATTTCCAATATTAGCAATGAGCTATGTTGCTGTTTAAGAATTTTTAATGTTTACCTTAGCACAGGTACTAATGAGATTCCCTGGACCTTTTTAAGAGATTGTTTTCTGAGTATTGAGGATTCTGTCAACTAATTTCTACAACTGCTGAACTTCATGATTTGGGAATTCATAATATTTTTTCAGAAATACTAACATGTTTTGGTTACTTAAAAAAATATGTTAAGTATCTCTTGAGGTCTCTGTCTCTTTCTCTTTCTGTGTGTCTGTGTCTGTCTCTCTGTTTCTCTCTGTGTGTTTCTCTGTCTCTGTCTCTCTCTCCTCTCTGTCTCTCTGTCTCTGTCTCTGTCTCTGTCTCTGTCTCTGTCTCTCTCTCTCTCTCTCTCTCTCTTTCTCTCTCTCTCTGTGTGTGTGTGTGTGTGTGTGTATGTGTGTGTGTGTGTGTCTGGTTAGTTTGTGAGTTAGGATTTTCGCATAAGTACTAAACAACTCAAATTTACAATCCTCCTGCCTCACACTCTCAATTATTGAGATAGCAGGTATATTCCAGTATGCTTGGCAAACAATTTAAATATAATTTAAAGGTTTGTAAATCACATATATCATATGATGTTTCCATACATATTAAAGTATAAAATACACAGATAGTGACATATGTATTTTTCCTCAAATATATTTTTCTTGAGTAGACACTGAGATTCCTTTCACTGTTTTGAATAAACAGTATAAAACATTACTGGGCTCATTATAGCATGCAAAACCACACAAGAACTAAGAACTGCTAGTTTCTTACTATAACATATATTCATTAGCAAATCTAACATTTCTCATTTTTGGGTTTATCAAAATGAAATGTAACCAATTACTATCTAGCTACTATTAGTTCTACCTTTGTATAGAGTTCATACATGATTAAGATCTTCTATTAATTATATTTTTCTGACTGTCATATTTCAATTAATGTGAACCCCTGCCAACCTGACTCATGTTTTTGTGCTTGACCATTGTTTCTTTCTGTATACAAACCACATTGTCTTTACCTACTCATCATCTGATAGAAACTTAAGGTGTTTCTGGGTCTTGTCAATTATGATTAGACTATGAACAAATACAGCAACTTATATAGATACAAATTCAATTTACAAAATTATTAAATGATTTTTGAATGCATATCCAAGTAGCAAGATTTCAGGACCCTACCATAGTTTTCATTTTAATATGCTCAGGATACTTAATAGTATATTAAGTATATAATTACTGAGGTAATGGCAATAATATCAATGTATGCAAAGGGCCAACCAGAACTTTGGCATTCTCTACATTCTTGCAAGGTTTTGTTATTGTAAGCCTTTTTGAAGCTTCCCTCTATGCAGTGGGGTGATCTAATTATATCTGATTTGTTTTTTCCTGCTTATCACTATTTTTTAATGTATATTGTTTTTAGAAAGGTTGATTCCATTTATTTATCAATGTTTGTGTGTGAGAGAGGATTATATATACTGTCTTTGTGGTATTGAATTATTTAAGCTCCATAGAGAGTGGAGCTGAGCACAGAGGCCACTGTTAGCTGAGGAGTTATTGGGAATTATGAGATGCTGGAAGTGGAATGCTTAGTTTTCTCTCAGTGTTGCCCCTAACAAGTTGACCACGTTCCACTGGAAAGACACACATCCATGAATATTTTTTTTCAATTCAAACTTTTCATGATGTTGAAAAATGAACAGATAGTTCAGAGGGAATGAGAAATGTATGAAACTTGTAGGAGGGAGGCTGGGTATGATAAACTATGATGTATGAAATTCTCAAAGAATTAAACTATAGGTGGTTTCTTCTAATCAATTATATTCACCTCTTTCCTTCATCTTTCAACATAAAAGATAAAGAGTCATCTTTTTATGATGTATACCTTGATTTATGTCTTGCCATTTAGTGATTTTGCACCCCAATTCCTACACAAATTCTTTAATATTTCCTCAAAAAGCGTATGCATATGTAAATTGAAAATACCAGATCTATAACCTGCAATCTTCCCCATTATCCTTACCTGAGCACTTTCTATGCACCCTTGATATATTATTATTTTTATTAGTTCTAATGCTTCCCAATAACTCCCCCATAGAGGTACAAATCTCATCCACACTTGTATCTTGGGATTTAATTTGGCTTGGGCTACACAGTTCTGGTTCAATCTGTCACCATCACTGTGACTGTATTTGTGCAATTCTCCCATTTTTTTTCAGAGGAACCTGTTTCCTGGTAGTCATCAACTGTTTCTTGTTCTATATGTTGTGGCTTTTAGGAACCTTTCCTTAATTTCTTCAGTATTCTGTTTGAGACAAATCATTTGTCTATGTTATATTAGTCTCCTACAAATTTTTCTCATAGTTCTGTTTGCCTTATAATGCTAAGTTAAACATATCCATGAAAAATCAATTGAACGATGCTAACAAAACCAAAATTGGGAGAAAAATCATAATTTGTGATAAATATAATTATAGGATATCATGTACATGTCAACAAAAGGAAAGCAATCATATAATAATTTAAGTAGAAAAATTATTGACTATAAGTACAAAATAGTTTTCTGTTGTTTCTCTAATCGTCTTCCTACTTATTTATTCTGTTGAAATTTCATACATTAGTACGATAAATTTAGGTCATATCCACTCACTTCACATGCATCATACTCTATTGTCCATGGACCAACTCTACCCACACACCCACCTACTCAACAGCATCTATCTGCCAACTTTTGTGTATTCTATGTTTTTTTCGTTGTTGTTATTTTTTTTCCACCACAGCACTTTGTGTATCCCATATATGTATGGTGTAGATCTCTCTACTGAAGTGAGAGCAACTGATCATAAGTCACATCACTAAGAGTGGTGACTACTGACTATAAAATGATTTTCAAATATTATTAGTACATGAAATAATTTATAAATGCTTACTAAAATATCAGACGTTTTATAACATATTAAGAAAATTTATGTTACAAATACAACCAAAGAAAACTAAAACCCAAACATAGCTCATTTGTGTCTGCGCTTCCTATCTGAAGACATTGATGTCATGAGTGGTTGACTGGATGAATTTAGAAACCTAATAAATAATAAGGTGGATACTGTTTAGTTCTTTATCTTATGTTAAAATTATTATAGTTAAGTTTTTAAGTATTAGGAAATGACACCATTATCCAGGGTTTTTGGTTTGCTGTGTCTGCTACACATTTCTACTCTTTCAAATAAAAACAGAAATGCAGTAGCCAGTGTTATCTTTATCTCTGAGTATGCTCAGGAGCTCCTTACTGTAAACTAGAAAAGCCAAGAGTATCTCATAGTGTAACTTCAATATCACTCATAGATTCTTCACATTTCTAGTTTCATCACCTTTGTTTATTGTGTCTGTTTTTCTTTCATGGAAATATGTAATCTTAAGACTCTTTAGTCTTTAGAAAGAAGAATTGCTGCTATGTTTAGTATAAAGATGGAAACAATCTCAAAGCGATACAAGGCCTTTTGGATTCCATTATTAAGAAGTACTTTGTGTATTACTGTTAATTTTGCATGCTGGTTCATACTGAGCAAATGATGTCATATATGTGTCCATTATAATTATTGAAATTTCTATTAGGATATTGTGAAATCCTGCAATGGAGTGAATATCAACATTACAGCTTAATTGTTTTATATGTCAACTTCAGAAAGTCGAGCCCAAAAATTTATTTCTTATTCATCTGGGCTTGCTGGGTGATGACCTAAGGGGCCTACTACAGAAAGGTTGTATGAACCCACAAGAGCATAAGGGATATTGAATTTTATACTTCTTACTCTTTTTTTATTAGATATTTTCCTTATTTACATGCCATATGATATCTCCTTTCCCAGTTTCCCCTCCAAAAAAACCAAAAAAAACAAAAACAAAAACCAACAAGAACAAACCCCTGTTCCTTCCCCCCAACCCCTCCCCCTGCTCACCACCCCACCCTCTCCTGCTTACTGGCTCTGGCATTCCCCTACACTGGGGCATAAATTATGCATATCTAGCTTACTTGCTTTCACTTCAGTAAGGCAATGCATATAGTAACTTCTCTTCTCCATCTCTATTATGAGACCTTGATTCCTTCCTACAGAGGTGTTAAATATAACAAATGTGTTCTTTACTGTGATAGGTTTTTTTTAAAGCATGCTTTAGCATATTAAAATGTAATTATTCCTTATACTTTTATCCCACACTAATATCATTTTTTTATATGAAAACATCATTGTGATTAAGTAACAATGATCCCTGGTCCACTTTGTCTTCATCCAACTTTTTATTTTCTTCCTTTCTCCTTGCATTTTTCTTCATTGCTTATATTGGAGTTTGGGTCAAAGAAAAATATGATTGGCATTCATAAGATAACTAAATACACTTTCCATTGGATTCCATCTTCCATTATTTATTTTGAATCTTTTTTCTGAACTGAAAGTTTATTTGGAATTTTTAATGTTGGTTTTCATTAATGTAAAATGCTCCACTTATTATTTTAAATTCAGTGTTTCATATCCTTGAGAAAGTATTTTTAAATAAGTTTTGTAAGCACACTTTACTGTACACATTTATGTACTTTTAATATTCTTTTTCCTTGCATAAGTTTTTCCCATTCTACATCATCTCAGTTAACAGACAGACTGTTGCTCTAGTTACATGGTACAAAAATAAATAATGCCAAAACCAAATAAAAAATGTCACTTTGATGACCTTACTGGCCATCCATCAAAACTCATGTTTCTACAATTCACTGAGTCTTCATTTAAAAACCATATCAAGTATAATAAGTAAGGCCACTGTTTCTTCTTCAAGCCAAATGCATCTCCATCTGCACCAATTTGAGACTGTCAATGGCTGAACATCATCCCTTACTTCTTATACAGGGTAACCATGATACAATTCAAGTATTGAGTGACTAATTCCCATTTCATCACCTAGTTCACAGCTAAGATGCCTCTACCTCTTGCTTCTCCACCCAATCTCATGAGATAATCACAGTGTATGATTGCATCAGAACCAAATGAGTTATGCTTTCGTGTTACAAGGATCTAGGTACACACCTTTGCAATGTAAACAAGAGTCAAATCCTCACCATCAGATCAGCTATGCTAGGTCTATGCTAAGATTTCCTCTGTCTCTAGGAGATCAAAGGTTGAAGGTCTTCAAGGCAAGGTCAAACCTGCCTGTTCTAATTGAGATCCTGTTTAATAGTATAATGTGAATGAAAGAATACAGTTCCCTGGAGAAAAAGTGCAGTGTCTGTGAAAGCTTCTGTAAGGTTGATTGATTGGTCATAACTTCAATGAAGTTATGAACCCATAGAGAGGTTCGAATATTGCAAGTCTGGACCATAATTATAATTTATCATGGGCTGTATTTAGCCTTCTGAATAACCACTGCTTGCTTACTGCTTACCTGCTATTCTTTTTTATAAACACTTTTTTAAATACTTTATTTTATTTATATGGATACAATGTAGCTGTCTTCAGACATACTGGAAGATGGCATCAGTTCCCACTACAGATAGTTGTGAGCCACCATGTGGTTGCTGGGAATTGAACTCAGGACCTCTGGAGGAACAGTCAGTGCTCTTAACTTCTGAGCCATCTCTCCAGCTCTTTTATTATATCATAAAATCCTCAGACTAATTCATAAAGACCTTTGAAATATAATAGTTAAAAACAACCAAGTTTGTACCAAGTAAAAAAGGTAAGCGTGCTTGTTTCTCCTTATGAATTTGCCTTTAAAAAATCATTTACATGTATAAGTTGCACAAAATAAAGGCTTTAATTGTGACACTTTGATTCATGCAAATAATATTCTTGGACTATTTTATCACTCATCACACATGATTGTCCTCTGTCATCTCTCCTTAGTCTCCTTCATCTGCCTAAATAATGCTCATTCTATTTCATATGTTCGTGTTTAATCGATAGCTCCAGTGTGAGAACATGTATATGATATTAATTGCCCAGAGTGAGTTATATTGGTGCTTCCATCCTTCTGTGCAGTCTCCTCCAGCCACATTTTCTTTTATCCTCATGGATAAACTCTTTGTTCAAATACAACAAAAATGGACAATACTATACTTCATATAATATGCAAGCGAATTCAATTTCATGTCGTTTGGAAGGTTTTCATATGATATCACTTAAATATTCAAAAAATTTGTAGAGACTGTCTTTTTCACATTATTCTCTTTTTAGAAATTATTACATAATTATTGGATAAAGTTCACATAGGTGGACTTGGACCCTAACATGAGAGGCATTATGGTTATCCTGGCTCCTGTGGTAAGATCCCAGAGCAGAGATCCCAATCTGAATTTTAAATGAAGAAACTGGGAGCTCTGGACTGTGAGAATTAACACTTTACAGCTCCAAACTTTTAAAATCAGGGCTTTTGTAATCTGTTAGAAAGAGGTATGTCATTTGTGATTTAGAAAGCTCCCATTGGCTAGCATTGCCTAAGATTAGATATTCTTAGGGTAGATGTCAGGATAGCCAACAGTTTAACCCTTGGCATCTCTTGTGAATACTTTAGTGACCCGGTCTTGATATAAGGTATCACTGGCTCTTTGCAGTTTCTTTCACCTCAATTTTCCTTTTAGCATTTATAGATGGTGACCTCATTGTTTCTTGGAAATTCTTCAGCCATCTCTATTGTTACAGAGCAGCACTTCTAATGTCTTACCATAGTTTTCTGCTTCCTTGTGTTACACTTTGAGACTTGAATATCATGGTTACATGTTTTTTTGTGTGTCCTCCAAACTCTGTTCCTTCTTAGTATTGCAACTCACAGCTTTCCTTTTCAAGACTCTCATCTACTCTCCAGGAATCTTCAGCCTCAGCAGCTGTCATGCCTGGAACCACAGGACTCTAGTGTCACTCCTGTAGGAAACCTAGTCTGCCTTACTTGTAATAAAAAACAAAATTAGAAAGAGTGGCTAATGGTTGAATCATTTTATAAAGCATAGCATTTCTAAAATGGAAGACAGCATATAATACAGGTCAGCCAGACTAACCTGAAAAGAAAGGAAAGCCGTCTGTTGATATAACTAAAAAGAAGTGTGGTGCATATAGCTAGCTTGCAATTGCCACTGGCTTTCAGTTCCACTAATCACATGTAGTCCAATCAGACTTCACATAATGAGCCTAATTATAGGCCTTACATTATACCCATCAGAAGCTTTGGCTGAGTTACAAAAGAACTGAGTGTATATGTGTGTGTGCGTGTGTGTGTGTGTGTGTGTGTGTGTGTGTGTGTGTGTGTGTGAGACCAGTCAAAGAGCTTGTCTGTTCCATGATTCCACTGTGCTTTCTTCAAAACATTAGAGCAATAAACAAGAAAAGGGTTATTTAATTGACAAGTCCTCTCAAAGCAGCCAGATAAGGGGAAAAGAGTCTACTAGCTGTGAATCAAAGATTCAAGTTGTCATGGTCTGCAAACGCTTAATTTATTTGAAAGACAATCCATCATAAAATTGTGCTTATAATAAGACCTATCATTGATGTCGACATCCTTAATGGTATTCAATAAAAATGAACACCTGCATGAATGCACTAAAGAGGAGCAGGACCAATCGGCTATCTCATGCTATCTTGTCAGGAATAACAAAAGTTTGGTAATATTATACTTGTATTTTCAGTTCAAGAAAGAAGTGAGGAAATTCAATCATTTGCATTCACTAGGGAATGAACCCACTATAAATCTGAGTATTCTAATTTTAATGAATGTATTGTTAGCAACTATTGCAAACAAATGAAAACTGCTCAAGTTCATTGAATGGCTGGGATTTTTGCATGTGTGATCCATATAAAACTTGTGGAATTTTTTCCACATGTGAAGTTGAAAGTTGGTTTGATGTAAACTAGTATTACCATTTCAGAGACTCAGAGATTCTAAAGGGGTAAGAAAATTGCCGGGCGGTGGTGGCGCACGCCTTTAATCCCAGCACTTGGGAGGCAGAGGCAGGCGGATTTCTGAGTTCGAGGCCAGCCTGGTCTACAGAGTGAGTTCCAGGACAGCCAGGGCAACACAGAGAAACCCTGTCTCGAAAAACCAAAAAAAAAAAAAAAAAAAAAAAAAAAAAAAAAAAAAAAAAAAAAAAAAAAAAAAAAAAAAAGAAAATCAAAGGAAAAACATAACATGTTCTCTTTCTTTCTTATTTATTTACTTATTTCATCCAGTTCAGTTTATGGCTTAATCACAATTTCCTTTAAATGCGTTCATCAAAACTTTATCTTAGCTGTGACCCTCTGTACAGCAAGGGCTACCCTAAATAATGTACATGTTCTGACCTCTTTCCACTTACCTGTACTGACTGCTCTGGGCTTCCAGTATATTTGCTCCAGAATAATTTAGACAGGCTTTGGTATTTTGCTTTCATCTGTACTGTAGTCTTTAGTTACTGGAGTATATTGAGAAAGTGCAATTATATCAAAAACTCTAACATTTATTTACAAAGCGTGAGTAATACTTTCCCTGAAGTCTTCCAAAAAAGATTTATTTTCATTTTCTATCTTCATCAAAGCTGGATCACTGGAGAATTCTTCTGACTGGAAAGCAGATTTAGA
Source organism: Mastomys coucha (assembly GCF_008632895.1). Classification (NCBI taxonomy): domain Eukaryota; kingdom Metazoa; phylum Chordata; class Mammalia; order Rodentia; family Muridae; genus Mastomys; species Mastomys coucha. The sequence continues at coordinate 19,033,379 of NW_022196914.1, forward strand.
TTGCAGGGCATGTATTCTGTATAAGAGCAGGATTTTGGACTCTAATGAATGGTTTCCCAAATTTTTAATCTTTTTCTAAGACCAATAGCTTTTGTTTTAAATATATTTTTAAAGGTAAATATGCTACATGTATTAATGAGTTGTCACTTGTCCCTTAGTTTACAAGCAAATACTGTGTCTTTCTCTTCCTCACAACTTCACCATTTATATATGCAAATTCAATGTTTTATAAATTTAAATCATGGGACACAATGACTTTAAGTATGTATCTGCTATAAAATATTTATAGTTAATGCAAGTAATATATTTATACTCTCACAGTTACTAAGTTTTATTGTATATGAGAATGGGCAGAATTAGATATTATCTTAAAATGTTTCCATTAGTGACTGTATTTTATGATTTATCACATTGTTATATATTATAATTGCAAAATTTTGAATTATGGGCTAAAATTTCCCTAATGTTACTCTTCATATACTCATGGGAACCATTATTATTCTTGGATATGATGAGAAACATTTTGAATGACACATCTAAGCAGAAGTATTTACTACTGAGGTTTCTAAATCTGGCTAATTTTATACACCACAGTGTGTCCAGGATCATCTACCTTAGTCCAAAAGTTAGGGTTTCCTTTTTGTGAAACTTAGAAATCTCACAAATACATATATATCATATATAGACACACACACACACATACGCACACATACACACACATATATACAAATAAACATAGATATGCTTTATTATCACACTAATCATGTTGTGTTTTTGAACTGTGTATTTAGAAATATGTATGGTTTTGCATATACGTGTATGCATATAGCAAATAAGGAAAGAAAGCAAGGAAACGTATGGGAGAATTTGGAGGGAAAAAAGGAAGGAAGAAACGCTGTAATTATAATCTCAAAAAAATAGAAAAGTATTAAAAAGAATGTAGCTTGTGCATTTATTATATGGATGGTATGTCTTTATGAAATACACTTATTAAGAAAATTATGTATAGTTATCATTCGCTCAATTGTCAGCACTTCCTTATCCACACTCTTTTGGAAACTGGTTTTATGAATTTGAAACTTTGAGTAGGATAGATCTACTTTCAATTCTTTGAGCATTCTTCAATATTTTCCATGTATTTTTTATTAAATTATATGTTCATCAGTAACAGAAATGTACAGTTTCTTTCCATGTTTATGAGCAATCATCTGTTTCTGACAGTAAGGATTGTGAAAGTATGACAAGTTATTTACTTCATTATGGTTTTTTTTTAAAACTTTTTTTTTTCAAGACAGGGTTTCTCTGTATAGCCTGGGCTGTCCTGGAACTCACTCTGTAGACCAGGCTGGCCTCGAACTCAGAAATCTGCCTGCCTCTGTTTCCCAAGTTCTGGGATTAAAGATGTGTGCCACCACTTCCTAGCTCATTATGGTTTTGAGTGTCAAATCTGAATGGTTAGTGAAACTGAAAATCCTTTCATTTACATTTTGTCCTTGGTTTTTCTATCATTCAAGTTGATATTTTTATTCACTTCTTAATTTGTAATTTTGTATGATTTATGTTGCATGTTTGTGAATTTTGACATTTAGTTTTGTATGTTGCTATATTTTGAACATTATCAAGCTTACCAGATATATATTTAACAAACACTGTTTTCAGTTCTGTTCGATTTCCCATTATTCTACTTACTGTCTGATTTGTTATTCAGATGTTTTCTGTTCTGATAAAATACCATTTCTCTGTTTCTGTGCTTGTTATCTTCTTTTGAGGTAATCATAAAATAAAAAAAAAATCATTGTTGACACCACTGTCAGCAAGATATTTTCCAATGATTAAGTTTGGCTATTTTATGGGTTCTTGTCTAACATTTACCTTTAATATGTTTAAGTGTAGGGTATTATTAAGAATATTATTCTCCTTACTATTGTCACTTGCATAGATATCAAAACGATAGAACATATTACCTATAATTTTTCTGTCATTTGGATTAATTTAATATTTCTTTAAGTAGAGATTTTTAAATTTTGATAGAGCCTTTGTTGAATCTATGCGATTTAGGATAGCATGGGTGTTTTCATAATGTTGAATTTTTCTGTTTGGCTGTTTGTGACATTTAAATTTTACTTCACCAATTTCAGTGTAGGATATTTACTTTTGAAGGTGAAAGCTATTTTGAAATACATCAAGAAGTTTGTTGCTATTGTGACTAGGATCATTTGCCTGATGTCTAGGCAGAAGGATCAATGCAATTGTTTTTAGTTTGTTTGTTTTATGTTCTGAAAGTGTAATAAGTTTTTATGTTTAAACAAAATTTGTGGTGTGGAATATATATTTGGAAATGTTTATGTGTATGCATATTTATTCCCTATAGTATTCACTGTAACATCTGTCATTCTTCCCAACCACTACATTCTATTGTAGTGTTCCTTGAATTGTCCACAATGACAATGATCGAAAGTGTCTATAATTCTTTTCATTACCATTTCAAATGATTTAATGATGTAAACTGTCCCTTTCAAATTTTTAAGGATATTAGGAAGATTGACATTTATTTATCATAGATTGCACAGTAGAATTCATCCATAAAGGTATCTGGTATTTTTCCCTATGTTGGAGTATCATTTCAGTCTCCTTATTCAGTGACGATATACTTTGTCTGATTCTTTGTTCAGTTTGTCAGGTAATCTATATTCAGAGACTTTTCCACTCCTTTTATTTAAGAAATATTTACTTCAAGGACTTAATCTGACTCTGTTGCCTGCCTGTCGATACTGCTTCCCTAGCTGGGCCTCAGTGGGAGAGGGTTACCTAGTCTTGCAGTGATTTGATGTGCCAGCTTTGGTTGGTTGCTAGGAGGGCTGTCCCCCTTCTCAGAAGTGAAGGGGAGGGGGTGATGGGAAAGGGGGACTAGGCCATTTGAGGGAAGGACTGGGAGGACAGGGGGCTGCAATCATGATGTGAAGTGAATAAATAAATGAATGAATGAGCAAAAAGGAATATTGGAAACTTTTCAATGCTGTACATTCATTGAGGATGTTTAAAATATGAGAACCATGAAACTGTAAATAGGCTTATGAACAGTTGTTTTATTTTCATGATGTCAGAGGTGTTGGGAATATGAACAATGGAACAGAAACATAACAAAGAAATGACAGAAATCATTTGAAATAGTGTTAAAATGCTTTCAAGATATTCTATCATTGCCAACATGGACAGTTTATGGAGAGGGATGTTGTGACAGGAAAGAATGACAAATGTCATGGTAAATACTATAGGAAAATATAGGATCATAGTCATAGAGCTGAATGGAAGATGTCGCAGCCTGAAAACTTGAGTGGAGAAAGACCAGAGGCAGTGGAGATTAGTCAAAGACATGTCAAGAGGATCACAGGTATCAAGAATAACAAGGTGAAAGAACCCAGTCAGAATGGAGGAGGAGGGAAGAGTTTTACACTGGAGAATGAGGAGAGAGGGAGCTCAGGAGTCTAAATCATAGACAAGAACTATAGGGTACAAGAAATACTGAGAACAGGAAAAAAAATGTTTTAATTGCTGTCCCGGTTCCAAAGTTCAACCTGGAAAACATACATAACATAATATTGGACAGACTTAGAAAGTTGTATCCATGCATGTAGGAATACACACACACACACACACACACACACACACACACACACACATACACACACATACACACACATGGAGAGAGAGAGAGAGAGAGAGAGAGAGAGAGAGAGAGAGAGAGGGGGGGGGGGGGGAGAGAGAGAGAGAACAACTGTTAAAGCAAATAGTGAGTTGGGAAGAAAGTAACAGTGGTTATGAGGAAATGATGGATCTCTATTATACTCTAAAAAGCTACTTCAAAAGCAATACACAATGCAGAGATGAATATTAAAGTTCCAATACCTAGTTGAGAAAAGAAAGAAGGAAAGAAAGAGAGAGAGATGAAGAGAGAGAGTGAGAGAGAGAGAGAGAGAAAGAAAGAAAGAAAGAAGAAAGAAAGAGAGAAAGAAAGAAAGAAAGAAGAAAGAAAGAAAGAAAGAAAGAAAGAAAGAAAGAAAGCTGACAAGTTAAGCAGAAGTTAGGATCTTTGTTACTGAGTAGTAAAAGACATGCTGTAATTAACACACATTAGTGTTTCTAATGCTGGACAGATATGCACATGATCTACCTATTAAAAACACAAAGGTTCAACAGCTGTTTCTCAATTCTACATTCTATTTATGGTTCAAAAGAACATGCTGTAGAAAATCAACACAAAAACTTTTATAGCTTAAATTCTGTAAAATAAATAAAGAAGATATACTTGATAAGAAACCAGGGAATCAAATCTCTACTTGCAGTCTGGAGACATCTAAAGCTCCTCTTGCTTTTTTCCCCAGAGGAACAACAGCTCATTAGAGAAAATTCACAGATGGCTTTCACTCAACACTTTTCTCTCAGTTTTGCTTGAGAGGAGACAGTATTTATCTTGTCATTTCTGTCTGGAGGAGAAGAGTTACAGTACTATAGATCTTAAGTTGCTTATTCTGTAAATCAATGTGATCTTCTATCTACAAAATATCTGTAGATTACAGATATGGCTAAGAAAATACATTGCATTTCAGATACTCTCTTCTCATATTTTTGCTATTAAATAATCATTATTAATTTGTATCTATAAATATTATGTGATAAAATGTAGACCATAGGAGAAAATATTTTTTGAACATAGTTATTTACTTTAAATTTACTATGGTGGCTTCCCATCTTTATAAACATTTTAATTTATAGATTGAAATATTTTAAAACCTATCTGTATTAATTATACATTCTTGAGATTAGTGATAGAAGTATCCATGAAATTCAATAGTCAAAGTTTTAAATGTAAAGAACTAAAAGTTAAATTCTAAGTATATTTTATAATACATTTGAGGCAAATGATATGAACATAACTTATAAATACACATACCAGTACAACAAAGATAATGTTTGAATAAAAATATGTTGTCTGTTTATATGTGAAAAATGTACAATACATGAGATACTACACATACTAAATAATCAGATCTAGTGATATCATAGCATATATTATGTGAAAATGTCCTGGAGAGGAGAGAACATCCTAGATAAAGAACCAATTACAGAATAAAATAGTGATCTCATGCAACCCCCGTCCTTTTGAAACTCAGTTTATTGGAATTCCTTGCAGATCGTGAATTGGAGTACATAGATGAGCCTGTATAATCCTAAGGGAGCTAAATCACAGAGAAGATTCACCCCTTCGTGGTTGATGACTTCCCTCATAGGTACATAAATTTACTACCACTCAATTTCTGCACTCTGTACTGAGAGCATGCACAGCTTGAGAGGAATCACAAACTGAGAGGAAGGTATAGGCAGGAGTAGCTGTAGTCTCAGGTGAAGGTCTACAGATTTTTCTTTTATAAGGGAGTGTCAGCAGTCTTTATATTGATGGGTCTCTTAAAATGAAGGTAGCATTTATGCTCATAGGACAAGGTTCTACTACATACATGATTCTGAAGCTCACAGATTGCATGGTACACACACTAGTTTATGGCAATTTTTAAAATGCAGGAATAAAAGATATGATTCATTTTTGGTAATTAAGCTCCAAAATTAGATGTCCTTATATATCCGCTGTTCATAATGTTTTTTCTTTACTGTCTTAACTAAATCAAAGCATATAAAAGTCAAGGGAAGACATTTTAACTTAGTAATTGAAAATCGATTGAGCCAAGACTGTTTCAGCAAATAGTGGTTTTATTGGGTAATATTTCACAATTCATTGGCACTTTACTAAGCTAAAATCCTTCCCTACTTTCATGAAACTTTTTCATCTCCTTTATCACCTATAATAAATATACATTTTTTTACTAGAATTAATGGCAATGTCTTAGTTTTCCTCTACCAAACCCATAAAATGATGCTACATTTCAAGACAATTATGTTGAGAATTATGTTCTATAGAACTCTTTAGAGGTTGATAATATGTCCTTTAATTCTCTTTTCGAAATTATGTTTGGAGGTAGTTTGCAAGGTGAGTGAAAAAAGTAGTGAAACAAGTTATTGAATGGGCAGGTGGTAAGCGTAGATGGAGGTTGCACAGAAGATAAAGACATGATAATTTACATTCCTACTTGCTCTCAGAATTTTGATTCTTATTTTGTTTAGTTCATTCAAATGAAGGATATTCACCTGGTTCAAACTTATATTAATAACCCTTGGTTTATTGTTTCTTCCTGTAGTTTCATGTTTTAATATAACTTCCAAAGATGGAAGGATTTCCTTTTAAGGAGTAGTCAGCATGCAATTTTTCCTCTCTGCACTTCCACATGTGATTATGTTGTCATCAGCAAAGCAGCAGCATATTTCATCTGAGTATCCAGCAATTGGAAGACAATATTTGGAATTCTCCTGAATAACTCCATGTGGATTTAGTTTCATTCCATGTCAGGAGAATGCCCTAAATATAAAATGCCAGTTAATATAGCAAATATACGTGTTTTAAAGGAGGTAAACAGTACTTCCTCTGCAGCTAGGATTGGGAAAATCTATTTAATGTAATATGGATGCTGCCTTTTCCCCCTTCTCTTGGAAAAGTATAACTAGAGTTAGTAATCAGTAGGACATCACCAAAAATGTTTCTGTTCTTCTAATGTATGCATGGCTATAACCTTCATCTCAAAAGGCTCTTTTAAGTTGAAAATAGTTATCTTTTTAGATTATACAATGCACAGCATTTAAAACATGATGAAAATATCAGGGTGATATCCATTCAACATGTTATTTGGATGTTATCTCTCTATTACATGGTCAACAACTCTTGATTTTTTTTTTTATAAAAAGTAGATTTTCATCCATGCAATATATTTTGATGTTTTTTTTCCTTTTATGCCTTCCTTCCTACCTACCCTTACATCTGGATCCAAAGCCTTTTGGTCTTTCCTTAATAAACAAACAAAATCTTAGAAGTAATAATAAAACAAAATAAATCAAAATAAATAAATATGAATATGTCAAAACAGCCCAATCTAAAGAGTCAATGAAAATGAACACAAGGATATAGAGATACACACACAAACACATTTGCACACTCAATAACCCTATCAAATCAAAAGACTGGGAGCTGTAATATATCAAGCAAACTCTGTAAAACAGGAAAACAGAGAAAAGAAATACAACAACAACAACAACAACCACAATGTGTCCGGATTGCATCATAAGACGAAGGACCCCGATTGTCCGGAGTGCATCATAAGACGAAGGACCCCGATTGTCCGGAGTGCATCATAAGACGAAGGACCCCGATTGTCCGGATTGCATCATAAGACGAAGGACCCCGATTGTCCGGAGTGCATCATAAGACGAAGGACCCCGAAGGATGGTTCTGGCTTTCTTCTGTTGGCTATCTACTTTGCTGTGTATGCACTCAGCAAAAATTGCTTTGCTTCCCCCGTGAGGTTTCCTTGGAAAAAATTAATTTTTCATGCGCAAGTAGTAATCAACTCGAGATAGCTCCTAGGTTAAGGATCAGAGCACATGTCTTTTCTTAACTCTACGACCTCATCTGATGCTGACCTGTGAAGGCTCAGTGTGTGCTGTCAGTCTTATGAGACTGTGATCAGTGTCCTCTTGATGACATCACAGAATAGGTAGGAACTTTTTAAAAAAATATATTGGTTATTTTCTTTATTTACATTTCAAATGTTATCCCCCTTATTGGTTTCCCCTCCACAAACCCACTATCCCGGCTGCTCCCTCCTACTTCTTTGATGGTGCTCCCCAACCTACTCACCCACCCACTCTCGCCTCCCAGCCCTAGTATTCCCCTATGCTGAGGCATCGACCTTTATATGACCAAGGGCCTCACCTCTTATTGATGCCAACTAAGGCCATCCTATTTTACATATGGAGCTGGAGCTATGGATCTCTCCATGTGTCCTCTTTGGTTGGTGATTTAGTCCCTGGGAGCTCTGGGGAGTCTGGTTAGTTGATATTATTATTCTTTCTATGGTGTTGCAAGCCCCTTCAGCTTCTTCAGTCCTTCCCATACCTCATCCATTGTCATCCCTGTCCTTAGTCCAATGGTTGGCTGAAATTATCCTCATCTGTATCTGTAAGATACATCAGGAGACCAATATATCAGGCTACTGTCAGCAAATTCTTGTTGGCATCAGCAATAACAATTTTAACTTATTTATTATTCTATTTTTGTGTAACACACATGTTTCCTATGGATTTTCATTGTGGTTTATTATCTATTTGATATAGTAGCCTTACTCCCAAATAATAATTCTTGTGTCAATTTTTTTTAAAATGAGAAACTGGTTCATAGATCAATAACTGCATTAAAACACGGAGCCAAGCAGTGAGGTTAGACTTCAGATGCTATCATTCTACTTGCTATGTCTACGGCTTTCATTGCTATATTACATTCACTATTGTGTAAAAGCTTTATGTGACAATGGAAAGAAAATACAATACTCACCCATTAAATTATAACTTATAGATATATCAAAATGATCATTTAAAATTAAAATTATCAAGAATGTTTCATATATTATTAATATGTGAAAATTATTAATAAGAGAAATATTATTAATAGTACAATATAGTATTAGGTTTTAGAAATATAGACAATCTTCTCATAGCTTACAGTTCTATAAACCACTGTAGGCTTATCTCAAGGAAAGGGTATAAATATGGCTTGAAGCTAACATTGAAACCTCCTATTAGCCAGGTCTTTGATGGACCAGGACCCCAAAGTACAAGTAAAACACAAAGAAAGTGAGTAGTCACACTACATTTACACACAGTGTAAACTATAAGTGTTTATACTGTGAAGCACATCACATGATTAAATGTCCAAAGAAGTTGATTAACCATAAATTTGAATGGATAATTTCTCCATCCCTTTATGCCTTTTTCTACAGCAAAAAATGAAAAAGGAAGAGGAAGAACTGAGGGAGTAAAAGTTTGGTTACTTTTGATACTCCACTTTTGAGTAATTTGATTAGAAAATGTGAAATTATTATAATCTGTGAGCATATCAAATTGAAAAATGTTTTCTGTAATTATTTCTATTCTGAATTACCAACTACCTCATAATGCAATCAATGTCAACTGAATAAATGACATCATTAAATTGCCCCTGGATTATTTTCTGATTTCTAATTTGGTAGAAATTTGTAGTTTTCATATACAAAATGCAATTGGAGAAAAATAAGTTGTGTTTTAACATTTGCTAAGTTATTAGGCTGATGTATTTGCTTTATGATTGAATTCTGTTTGAAGACAAAATGGAAATAAAGCCTTAAGGTAGAAAAAGACAACAGAGATACCAAGACCTGTGAGATGTTATTTTCTTCATATTCAACAAGAAACTAGGAGACACATTGGAGACCAATTAAGGCACTATGAAATGCATAGAGCACACAGGCCTGCGGAGTACAGCACACTGTGTTCTGTACTTAGTGGACTCTGACAGTTTGAGAACAATCTTTGTTGTCAGCTATGATTCATGCCGAGACACCAGCCAAATGAAGACTGTACACAAAGGAGTCAGTGTGATGCTTCCATAAAGGGCCTAGATATAAGCAATAAGGGTGTCTTCAGCTGGACCAGGATGCCCAAATTAAAGAACAAATGCAGGACTGCACTGGGCATTTAAATATTCTGTATGACTGAGAGTTAGTAAGAAACAGCTTTGATTAGAATAAAGTTATAGTAAATGACTGCTAGAGTCATATTTATCACAGTGTTTGTCATGTTAAATGCACTCCTTAACTAAGGACCTTGAGGTAAGAATGTGATCCATGGTAAAAATTCAAGTTTCAGTATAATAATCATGAGGGTACGTGAAGCTCAGACTTTGGAGGAAAATCATAAACAAGGCGTAGCAAAACAAATGAACAAATAACACAGAAGAATGAAGGGAAAATACCGTATTTTAATTAAAAAATTTTGGTACAGTCAACCAGTGGGGGAAAAATAGGACTGGGATTGCAGTTCTGACTAAAGTTGTAATGAAAGGATACACCTTTGTGGATATAGTTGGAGACAGCAAATTAAACAAGATTCTAACTTTTCTAAATATACCAGTGATGATTTTAGAAAATTGTAAAATAATCATTTAAAAATTATAACACATATTCAGAGTCATGGCTAAGATGTTAGGAGCACTTGTTGTGTATTGCAAGGACCTCATTGCTTCCTAACCCAGGGTCAGGCAGCTCACAATCTCCTACTATCTCCAACACTAGGGATCCAGTGTCCTCTTCTGGTGTCAGCAGTGGAACATACATATGGCAAATACTCATTCAGATATAAACACAAATAAAAGTATATATAATCTTAAAAACTAACCCCTTAATGTTCACTACTTAGAAAAACAATTCCTTTCTATGAACAAAATTGATTCTAAAGTCTCTTATGAGAGTACAGTGACTCTATGGAGAGTTTACCACGTGACATTCACTCTTCTAAAACATCTGTGAATAGGCTAGTATCCCTTTATGTTAATTAAGTGAACCTATATGACTGATGTATTTTCTTCATACTTAAATGGAAAACATGCAAGGAAATAGTGGCATGGAAATTAAACCCTGGTCTCCTAACCTCTCGGGTTTTTTCATATTGTCATTTGTGGTGCACAGTCAAATGCCTATACGGCCAAGAGAAACGTCAACTACTAAAACAAGCAATTGATAATGAAAACCTAGAGTTACAATATTAAGATATTATAATATGTCAAAAACTTAGAATGAACATAGTACATAAATTTAAGTGGTTTCTTAGAAGCACAAATGTAAAGTCTGAAGTTTCCAGATCAATCGTAGAATCTAAGACTCTGGGTTATACCTGCAAAGTACACACACACACACACACACACACACACACACTTTGAATGATACTGTATTTGAATAATTTAAAATGATGTTAGATTCTGATTACTTTTATCTTGTCTATAATTCAAACATTTTATGCTTTATGTCACTTCTTATACACTAATTTTAGTTTGTCTCCTTTATCTCTAACAATGCAAGGGCTCAGTCCCATGTTATCCCAGAGTTCACTAGTGGTTGTCAACTGTTCCTGGCTGAGGTACATCACAACCCAATAGTCAGATTCTCTACAAACTTCTTTAACCTTTCACAAAGCTCTGAATATTGATGTGGTTTATAGGAAACATCTCAGCAGTGTCCATAAACTTTTGAAAATATCTTTAGAATTTGAGAGATAACTGGTCCACTGATTTTGAAGAGAACATACTAAAAGGCATTAAAGAAGCAAAATATAGAGTTCTTAAATTGCAGCCTTGAGTGAATGAGATGCTCTTACTCAGGAAGAAAATGCAATAGGTGGAGAATGGGCCTAAATTTGAAGTTGTATGGAGGTAGTGAAAGGGAAACGATTCACATGCCAGGTGTATTGTGCTGCTGCTTCTAATTTATGGGAGAAATGTAATATTCCTCAACCACACAGTATCCTAATCATCCATATGGTGAAACATACCGGACCTGTGGTTTCTGTCTGATTGCATTTATTGTTGCCTCTTTAGCTAACTCCCTTTACAAATGTTTCTGAAGGGAGATGGTACAGAAGATGAGGGCAAAACAGTTTCTTGGTAAGAACTTCAGCCATTACTGTGAGGGACATGCTTGAGTCAGTAGCAACACATTCATAGGTTCTTTGGAATGAATAGTGTGAAAATCAGCAGTGATGGGTGCTAAATCAACAAATTAGCATGACTTTTAGGTTTGTTTTAATACAAAAGTCTCTAAAATCTAAATCAATGCCTCATTTGTGTCCTCCCTCAGCCATTATAGGCTATGGTAATTGCCTTTCAGGTTCTTGCTTTGTTTCATAATTGTTCCTCCTTAGTTTCTTGTGTTCTAATGGAGATCATTCTTCAAATCTTAAAAAACTCATGGCAAAGAAATCTCAGGTATGCCCACAGAATCAGAACCTTGCATACAGTTTGTGGGACATTGCTTCATTAATGTATTATTTGTTCTACCTGATGTATAGGCTGCCTTAAAGGCCTGATTGTGTTCCTGACAATTCTACATAGGAAATTACAAACCAGCTCCTAATCAAGGGAAGAAAGACCTTTGCATTAAAATGAGGGAAGAGAGCAGTTACCCTACATCTTCAGCATTTGGGGATATCTCACAAAACAGAAACATTTTTAGGGGCAAAATCAAAATAGTTTATACACAGAGACATTAAAAATTAAAAACAGAACTTTTCTATTAAACTTATATGTTGCATTACACAATGTAAACAGAGAAATACAAAGCTACTACATGGAAAGTTTTATATAAAATATTACCTATTCTTGCCAGATATATTGTAGCATTCAGCATACCCAAAATGGTCTACACATGACAAAAGAACACATAGCAGAAATAAGATATGCATATATTTAAGCAGATAACATCATTTTAAAAAGAATCTCCCTTACTTTTGAATTAGTATTATATTTCTCTTAACCTCATTATGCCCCATTACTGGAATATCTTGTCTGATTTTTCAAATGTTTAAACTATGTAAGGGTAATAATCCTCCAAATTAAATTTAGGAAAAATAAGTTTAGTGACCTTGAGTATTCTGAACTGACTCATATATGTTTGTTTCTCTGTGTGTGTATTAACAAAAAATAAAACCATGTTCAATTCTCTCAAAATAGCCAATTTCCTGTCATATTTATTAAGATCAAAAAGACTGATTCTTTTTTATCTCATGCACTGTCCTTAAAAGATAACTCTTGTAGCCTTTTATATGTAATTCAAGAAATGAAGATTCAATCAAGAACAATTTTGAGCATTTATTATAATAATTGGCATATCTTTGGTATGTTATAGGAGAGAGATCAGCTTCACTTTTCTCTTTGAAATTGTAATTATTACCTTCATTTGTCAGTCCAAGACCTTTCTAGATGGTGCTGCCAATTCAACTACCCATAATTCTTTTTTACTGATACCCCTTGAGTGCATCGAGGTTAATATAGTCAGGAGTTAACACTCTTCAGAGATCTTCAGCTAGCACTTCTCATTCTGTAGAGGCTCCCTACTGACCTGGGCCCTTAAGCCAAATCGCAGAGTGCATTAGTATCATGCCCCTTTCTCATAGTCCACTTGTAATCAGACAGCTTGCCCCAGTCTACTTGTCTTTAAAAATTCACTTCAAAATGCCTCACATAACACTTCCCTCACCTCATATCCACTGTTAAAATTTAGGTCAGGCTGCCACACTTCCCATTATTATACCTGTACCTTCAATTCAGTCTGCAGCTTGTTCTGGTTGTATCCTACTTGACAGAGCAGCAGCATTTGACACACTTGAACAGATCCTATTCTCTGAAACACTTCTTTTCTTCCAGCATGCCACACCTCTTGTTTTTTATCTTTTGTCCCTGTTCTTTGGTCTTCATTTTTTTCCCTTTGTTGTGGCCAGGATTCAATATTTGAGCATCATGATATACTGGTTCCTTTGCTAATGTCATCAGGTTAAAAGATTTTTATCTTACCTTTATGATAGGGTTGAAGGGATGTTCTTATTGATCTGATGATATTCTGTATGACACAGAATATGTTTTTTGAGTTTCTGATATGAGTGGCACTGAACAAGTTCAAACTTGGGCTTGCAGCATAATATACACACACACACACACACACACACACACACACACACACACACACATACACAAGGACTCGTATATAAAACCAGAAGTATAAAACAAATACTGCTCACAATCTGCTCTAAGTCCAAACATTTCCAATCATCCTTTATGTCATTTTTCCTTCCATACTACACAGCTCCTTCATGAGCAAATGCTCCACATCTGACACTGCTCTGTACTTCTGGTCTATTTACTTGTGTTGTAATAATCTTTTAAGTCATTTCCTGCTTTCAGCTACACTGTCTTTTCCTTATAGAACATCCAATGCAATTGTACTAAAACCTAAGATGATATTATTTCTTCACATAAAATATGTCAGTGACTGTCCATCTTATTTGCAGCCAAACCCTGAAGCATTGTAGTTCACATGCCCTTATCTCCTAAGCTGATTAATGATTATATTTCAGTGTATCATATCTCAGAATTTCCTTTTCACTCTAGGTGAGATGACCTCTTTGATTTTTCTCTGTCTGAAAAAAAGTCACCTGAAACAACTTTTGTGTTAAATGATTTCTTTTGTATGGAATATTTTTCTCACTTCTCTTGAATGCATTTATCCTTGGCAATAATATGGAATCCTATTTAACAAAAAGAAATGTATATGTGCATATTTAATTGTATGCTTATATATATTTTACTGATGAAAGTTCTGTAGTACAAAATATGCAAATATTTATAGGCTATAAAGTCAGTTGACTTTATCAACATACTTGCCTTGACTTTTTGTCTGTGGGCTGGGCCATGCCTGCCTGTGGTCAGCTGACTGGGGGTAGGATGCCCCAGTGTAGGGGAATGTGAAGGCAAGGAGGCAGGAATGGTTGGGTGGGTGGGGGAACACCCTCATAAAACCAGGGGGATGGGGGATGGGATGTGGGTTTGGGGGAAAAAACAGGGAAAGGGGATAGATAACATTTGAAATGTAAATAAAGAAAATATTGGATAAAAAAGAAGTTAAAAAAAAAAGAAGTACCACATTTCTGTGCTACAACCAGCTACTCTGCCCCAGTGGTCTTGCTGGCCATTTCTTATCTCCTGGAGACTCTCAGACTCAGAGCTCCAAAACCTCTCCACCCAGCTTGCAGAATTACCACTGTCAGATCACTACAATGATAGCCCCATGCTTCAAATCCTCCATGGCCTTTGTGGTGCACACCAGACAAATCCATGCTTTGTAGCCTTACCTCTCTCTCTCTCTTGGACCCAGATGACCTGCCTTGTGAAGGAAAACACAGCACAAACTTATTTCAGAAACAATGGTAACTCAATCCCTGGATGAAACATACTAAAACCCTAAGCTTATAAGCCTTATTAAATCTAAATCCTCCATGGCAAGTCCTGATGGGTCTGCCATTGAAACCAGGAGACACTCGTAGCTACATCTTTTCCTCATGCTATCACCATCCCAAAGGACCCTCTCTATCTCCTACTTCCTCTCTTCCTCAGTCGAAATTGGAAGTCCTGCCTACTCCCCCAGTGATTGGTTCCTTTATTCGTTAGGGGATAGATCACAAGAAGTTACCTGAGTATGTGACTCATTTCTCCTTCTCAGTCCCTCCCAGCAGAATTAGTATCAAAATACAAGCAACCCCAGGGCTATCCACAACCTTTCTTGATTTCCCCCTTCCCCAAAAACTCCCTATACCATTCCCCGCTTCCCCTGCTTCTATGAGGGTGTTCCCCAACCCACCCATCACCCACTCCCAGCTCTCTGCCCTGGAATTACCCTACAATGGGGCCTCTAGCCTTCACAGGGCCAATGAACTCCCCTTTCATTGATGCCCAATCCTCTGCTACATATGCAGCTGGAGCCATGGGGCCTTCCATGTGTACTCTTTGGTTGGTAGTTTAATCCATGAAAGCACTGGGGTTTCTGCTTGGTGGATAATGTTGTTCTTTCTATGGGGTTGCAAACCCCTTCAGCTCCTTCAATCCCTTTTCTAACTCTTCCATTGGGACCCCTGTGCTCAGTCCAATGGTTGGCTGTGAGCATCCACCTCTATACTTGTCAGGCTCTGGCACAGCCTGTCAGGAGATAGCTATATCAGGCACCTGTCAGCAAGGACTTCTTGGCATCCACAATAGTGTCTGTGTTGGTGACTGTATATGGGATGGATTCCAAGGTGGGGCAGTCTCTGTATATCCTTTCCTTCAGTCTCTACTCCACAATTTGTCTCCATAGTTCCTCCTTTGAGTGTTTTGTGTGAGGCAGTGGTCTGTTGAGGCAGCCTCGGCCCAGTCTAGAACTCTGGAGCCCCAGTGGGCAGTTTCTGCCTGCAAGGGACTGAAGGAGTTTGGCTATAACTGCTGGGACCTTGGCTCATGTTTCAGTCCCAACCTCCATAGCTGCCCCTGCAGGAGATGTGTGCTCTGTCAGGTAGACTATGCCCCAAGCTCCCAGCATTCTAGCTGGATCCTACCCCCAGTCTCCTGACCACAGGCAGGCATGGCCCACCCCACAGACAGACACACCTCACACAATATAAGGGGCAGTTCGCCCCCTCCCCTTTCTCTTGTCTTCTTCCTCTCTCTCTGGCTCTTTGTTCTCTCTCTTGCCTTCTTGCTCTCTTGCTTCCTTTCTTCTTCTCTTGCTCTCTTCTCTTACTCTTTTGCTTTCTTCCTCACCTTTCTCTCTCTCCTCGTCTCCTCTCCTTCCTTTCCTTTCTTTCTCTCTACATGGCCACCTTTATTTCTCTTTCCTATAATAAAATATCTCAGGATTATGCATTACCTCCTTTTAACTAACATGTTATGCAGCTCCAGGCCTCAGCAGAGAGACAGGTCCACAATTTTGTTCCCTGTTCTAAGAAGGACTGAAGCAGGCACACTTTAGTCTTCCTTCATTTTGAGCTTCATATGGTTTGTGAATTATATCTTGGGTATTCCAAGCATTTAGACTAACATCCACTTATCAGTGAGTATATACCACACATGTTCTTATGTGATTTGGTTACCTCTCATAGGATACTATTTTCTACTTCCATCCATTTGCCTAAGAATTTCATGAAGTCATTGTTTTTAGTAGCTGAGTAGTATTCTATTATGTAAATGTACCACATTTTCTGTATCTATTTCTCTGTTGAAGGATAGCTGGGTTCTTTACAGCTTCTGGTTGTTATAAATGAGGCTGTTATGAACATAGTGGAGCATGTGTCCTTATTACATGTTGGAGCATCTACTGGATGCCGAGGAGTGGTATGGCTGGGTCCTCTGGTAGTATTATGTCCAATTTTTTGAGGAACTGCCAAACTAATTTCCAGAGTGGTTGTACCAGCTTGCTATCCTACCAGCAATGTAGGAGTGTTCCTCTTTCTAGACATCCTTGCCAACATCTGCTGTCACCTGAGTTGTTGATCTTATCCATTCTGATTGGTGTGAGGTGGAATCTCAGGGTTGTTTTGATTTTCATTTCCCTGATGACTAAGGATGTTGAACATTTCCTTAAGGGCTTCTCAGCCATTCGGTATTCATCAGTTGAGAATTCTTTGTTTAGCTCTGTACCCCATTTTTAATAGGGTTATTTGGTTCTCTGGAGTTTAACTTCTTGAGTTCTTTGTATACATTAGATATTAGGCCTCTACAAGATATAGGATTAGTAAATATATTTTCCCAATTTGTTGGTTGCCATTTTGTCCTATTGACAGTATCTTTTGCCTGACAGAAGCTTTGCAACTTTATGAGGTCCCATTTGTCAGTTCTTGATCTTACTGCACAAGCCATTGTGTTCTGTTCAGGAAAATTTCCCCTGATGCCCATATGCTTGAGGCTCTTTCCCACTTACTTTTCTATTAGTTTCAGTGTATCTGGTTTTATGTGGAGGTCCTTAAACCACTTGGACTTGAGGTTTGTACAAGGAGATAAGAATGGATTGATTTGCATTCTTCTACATACTAACCATCAGTTGAGCCAGCACTATTTGTTGAACATGATGTCCTTTTTCCACTGGATGGCTTTAACTCCTTTTCAAAGATCAAGTGATCGTTGGTGTGTGGATTCATTTATGGGTCTTGAATTCTATTCCATTGATCTACTTGCCTGTCACTGTACTAATACCATGCAGTGTTTATCAAAATTTCTCTGTAATCCAGGGTAAGGGGGGGGGTGTCAGAGAGGGTGATTCCACCAGAAGTTCTTTTATTGTTGAGAATAGTTTTCGCTATCCTGTTGTTTGTTGTTGTTGTTGTTATTGTTGTTCCAGATGAATTTGCAAATTGCTCTTTCTAACTCTATGAAGAACTGAGTTTAAGGAAATGATACCCTTTACAATAGTCACAAATAATATAAAATACCTTGTGACTGTAACCAACCAAGTGAAATATCTGTATGACAAGAACTTCAAGACTCTGAAGAAAGAAATAAAAGATATCAGATGATTTAAAGATATCCTATGCTCATGGATTGGCAGGATTAATATAGTAAAAATAACCACCTTGCCCAAAGCAATCTACAGATTCAGTGCAGTACCCATCAAAGTTCCAACTCAACTCTTCATAGAGAAGAGTAGTTTTTGTTAGACTCTACAATATGTAGGTTCTACTGAGTGCTAAAATCAATAAAGATATTGGCAACTCCATGTTGCTCACTAATAGAGGAATAAAAGTCTACAGTTAATCCACGTCTTCTTGCATAGTGTTTAGAATTAGGAGATACTTGCACAAAGTTTATGTTGCATTTCCATATTTTCTCAGATTTTTTTTTCAAAATCTAGATATTTCACCTGGTATTGTGTTGCAGCATTCTCTTTTTTATTTTGAAAAGGATTTCTTCTTCTTTTTCTTCTTCCTCTTCTTCAGATTATAATATAATTATATCATAATCTTTAAATAATTATATCATTTACTCCTTTCCTTTCCTTACTTCCAAATTTCTCATATACTCATATACTCCCTTTTTCTGTTTCAATACAATGGACCCCTTTTTTTCTTCATTAATTATTATTTCATGTATCTGAGTTTGTTTGTGTTATGATATAATTATAATCTCAAACTATATCAATAAATAAAACATGCCTATAATATAGCTAGCCAAACTATAAAAGTCAAACAAGTATGAATTTGCAGTACAATCTCTATGTATATATCCAAATTAGCAAGGAAGAATTTGTTTAGAAAATCTGTCAAAAATTTTTTTTATCACCAGATATTAAAAGTATGCCTTTTAAAATGGGAAGTTATAAAGTTATCATAATTCTTCATCAGCATTTAGAAAATAAAAGACAAAACAACATTCACTGAGGCCCTAACACACTGTTCTGTTCAGCACTGGTGCTGGAAAATAAAACTGGTTTCATTAAATAGCTGCCGTGAACGAGGCATTCTTTTACCATCACTCTCAAACTGAGGTTTGACTTTTGTCAGCCTATTTTCAGATGAGGTTGAATTTCTTCTCTACCACCTAGTTCAATCTCAGTACATCTTTTTGCTCATTAAGTAATAGCTTTAAGCAATATATATATATATATATATATATATATATATATATATATTCATATATATATATACATATATGTATATATATCTTACTTTAAAGTTTGTGATATCAGTGTCTTATGTAACATTTTATCTTTATTTTTATTAAACACATGATACAAGAGAAAAATAAAAGGCTGAAGTACAACCCATAATATACTGTGACCTTCACCTATTAAGTGTGCCTTTGTCACTTGAGACACATCTGTGCCTCCTTGCAGCTGTATGTACATACATACGTACATATGTACGTACGTATGTATGTATGCATGTATGTATGTGTGTATGTATATGTTTTTCTGGATTCATACATTCATTTATATTGATCCCACTTGTCAAATTATTCTGCTTCAACCATACTTCCAAATCTTTATTACATGGAACTCTCTTTCACAAGAATGGTACAACTTGATAGATTTCATCATATATCTTTAAGTGGAAACAAGAAGTTACAGAAGCATAAATAACTCGTTAAACCAGTACCGAAAAACCAGAACATATAGAAAGAAGTACTTAGATTTCAATGAAATAGGTAATTCAAAGAGTTTTTCATATGTCTAAATCAAAACTACATTTAAAAAGATCAAGCAGTGCAATGAATAGTAAGTGAAACTTTTAAATATATTAAGTTTTGAGTGTTCATAATATTAAAAAAAAACTATGTGAAATGTGTTTAAGTATATATACCATGTTTTGTTCATTCTGAATAAATTACTCTGTTTTTTTCAACTATGAGAATCATGAGATTATCTTTTCACCAAGATATATACCTGTGATACACATCCTCATATAGGATGTCTAAATATAATGATCTTTTAATCTGATATTAATATGCATTAATCATTTTTTTATTAACCAAATTAAATTGAGAGGCATCTAGGAGATAGGAAAGCACACTATGGCTTGTATTTCTTAGGAAATTTCCTATAGGATTCATTACTAGATAAATATGTACCCTCAAGGTGGATGATGTCTGGCTATCATCTTGAGATTGAAAGGGATTAAGAAAAAAAACAATTTGTAAGGGTTTTTGTTTGTTGTTTGTTTGGTTGACTTTTTGTTTCACTCTGTTTTGCTTTGCTTTTGATGTTAGTGTTAGAGAAAGATAGTGAGAAAGGGAGAGGGGGTGGAATTTCACATGTACATGAACCTATACTTGATCATAGAGAGGACAATACATAAATATAATATTTAGTACTATTGATGGGTTGTTATATTACATAATCATAGAAATACACCATGTAATAATTAGATTGGGCAAGGCATTTGTGCCACTTCAAATGTTTATCATTCTGCTGGGAGAGGAAGATCTTCACTCTCCTCCTGGCTTTTTGAAATTAAAGTTTGTTGCTATATAGTTTGTAACGGTCCCCTATAATGCTAATTTACCAGATGATACCTTAGAAAGATTTGAAAACTTTTCATCCCATTCTCTACCCTATATTTGTGACATCTAGTATTCAATGGTTTGTTCTTACCCTCACCAGTGTGTAAGATTGTATGGGGTGAGGGAGGCACATTGTAGTATGAGGTATTTAACTCACGGTTCACTCTATAGGAAGAAGTTGCTAGCCTCCACCCATCCCTTCATCAACAAGCCTCACCATAACATTTTAGATTTTATATTTGACTGAGTAGTTCTCTTCATGTGCCCAGATTAATTTAGCACAAGACTATCATTGCATTCATGTTTTCTAAAATGGGAAAATTTTGTTTTTGATGGCTAGATACTACTTACTGCATTACATATAAGATGTTTCTTTCTCTTTACTGCCTGTGACTGCTACTATACTGATGAGGATACAGGTGTATCTTAAGCATATTGTTCTCATGATCATTAGAAATAGACCCAGTAGTGAGATGGGTAGAGTATGATGAAATTTTCTTTTTCATTGTCTTTTCCTTTTCTCTTTCTTTTTCTCTCTTCTTTCTCTCTCTTTGTTGAAAAGAAGAAACCTCCCATGAAGCTCTTTTATACTGACTACCATGTTACTTTACTGGAACAGCAGTTATACCTCTTGCTCTCTCTGTCCCTCACAGCACTGTTTACATTGAACCTTTGTGATTATTGCTGGTTTTACATTTGTGAGTTTACCCACCTTTGCATTTTGTGAATTAGAATATTATTGGGCTTTTTATTTATATTCATATGATGACTTTTCATACTTATCATTTCTTATGTCTATCAGTGTTTTTTTGGAAACTGTAAGGTATGTTTTATTTAAATATAATGTAGTCATTTGTTTTTAACACTGAAGAGGCTTATTTTATAATTTTCGTATATTGTTTCTAAAAAGTATTTTGAAAATATTTACCATATCTATAATATGTATGTTCTGTCTTCTAATTTAATGCAAATATAGTGGTTGCAATCATTTATCAGGGAATATAATAAGGAACAAAATGAAAGTATAAGTATTTGCTTATATTTTCTGCAACTTGAAGGTCTTGTCTAAATTATTGTTTCAGAATCCTATATCCCAAAGTATTCTTTCTATTTTTTCTAGCATAATTATACACACATTTTAAGTAAGATCATATTTTTAAATCTTTAATCTTATAAACATATTTCACTTTCAAACATGCTCAAATGCTTACTTCCCTTCTTTTGATCAGTAGCTCATTAATTCTTGCAATGTCTATTATGCTTGGGAAATGTGTTAGATTCCCAGCAATTGAGCAAAATGCAAAATGTCTAGTTGGCAATGAAGAGAAGTTTAGAAGTTCTTCGTACAAATGCTTTGTGAATATAAGAAGCTTCTGTAACAATCTGATTATGTATGCATATTTATTTATTCTTATCTATTAGGCATATTTATTTTGCCATCTTCTGTGGTGATAACTATTGAGCCAAATTTAGATAATATTTTCCTCTTACACTCTTATTTACTGGCTAAATTTGCAAGAAAACACTTTGGAGAATTGTTGTTATATGAATACCATCAGTTAAGAAACAAAATTTTAAAGTCTTCCAATAAATGAGACTCAAGAAATAATGTTTATAACCACAGATGAGGTTTCAATATTGAGAGCTTGTATTCAGCAGAGAATAATTCACAGTAACAAGTGCCTCCCTACCAAGAAGCTTGGAAAACACAAGTGACAAGCTCAGAAAGAAAAAATAGAGCAAGCGTTAACGTGGCTGCAATCATTTATCGGGGAATATAATAAGGAACAAAATTAAATGATACACAGGCAATCATATTCTGTTGATTTAACCTAGAATCATAGAAGAAAAGGCAACAATTCCTGTTAAATTTGTACAGAAAATATTGTTAGAAAAACATATCAGAAATCACAATGGAACATAGGCATTTCCCTTAACATATACGTACACTAACTTTCTTTTGCTGTATTGGCAGCATATAGATTATACGGTAACATGACAATTAGGAACAATAATTCATAATTTTTCTTTAAAATTTGCTAATGAAAATGTTATATGCTATGACCATGTTGATTTTACTTTTTCAAAAAGTACTTATACTGTAATCACTGGGAATGTGGATCCATGGACAAATATAACAGGCAACCTATCAAGCAAACAAATATAAAATCCAGTGCACAGATACTTGAAGCAATTGTCTATGATCATCAAGGATAGCAGTAAACAAAACATCTTTTGCTATGTAATATGTGCTATATCTATATAGTGAGGTATTGATACACTAATATATTGAGATCCAATATTGCTACGTAGAGAAAATGAAGCATTAACACTCCAAGCAAAGAAACTTTAGATATGGCAAATATGGGAGGAAAAAGCCTAAGTAGGTATGAAGAAGACAATCCAAATTAGAAAATACCATATATTTAAATTATGTAATTTTTTTAAATAGTAAACAGCTCAAAAGGAAAAAATTACAGTGTTTGCCAGCAATGACCAAAGACAAAGATGATTAAGAAGAGGAAGATAGAGCTCTAGGAGAAAAAACTTCTTATCAGCTAAAAACATGTGAATATACATTGCTATATATCTGCTAGCACTCATAGGAATTTGAAAACCAAAAGTGACCCTTACTCTAACCCTGGAAGTTAAATGGTAATGAGGTGCCCGTGAAGTCCCCGGGATGCTGGTATGTATGTATAGGAGGTGGCAGAGGCAGTGAAATGAACCTGTCATGGTTCTCAGGAGTAGGCGTGGCTATGTGGGTGGGGCTAGGAAGGAGTTTTAGGTGGGGGAGAGGTTTTGTACTAAGGGCCAGCGATAATATTTTGATATTTATTTCCTGCTACTGAAATTTGAATCTGAATGAAATGCCCCTATTTCTGATGATGTCGATATTGTAAAGCGACAGATTCATAAAGTAATGATCAAATCTTCATTTCTTTCTGTGTGTATTTCTAAAATATAGAGTCAACTATTTTGTA
This sequence comes from Mastomys coucha, assembly GCF_008632895.1. NCBI lineage: Eukaryota > Metazoa > Chordata > Mammalia > Rodentia > Muridae > Mastomys > Mastomys coucha. The sequence goes on from NW_022196914.1 coordinate 19,056,902, forward strand.
TGTAAATACCAAGAGCAACTTACCTGGTACTAAACCCACAGCCCAGTCCAGCTTTCTGCCCTACTTCTTTCCTCCTGCCCTGGAACTTGTCGCCACTGTGTGACAGTGTGACCCTGGCTCTGGCTGTGGTCAGCAGATCCCAGTGAAGGGTTTCTCATCTTTAGGCTTCATTTCTTTGTTTTTTTCCTAGTCTGTTGTCAGAATTTGCTAATTTCTAGTGTATACTTTGTAGTCTCACTCGGTGTTCGATTCCATTCCATGGAAATAAAAAGTATGTTGTACATACTGCCCAAGAATTGTCTTGCAAGTTAAGGTCCCCCCCCCTTTACTATAAGAATATAAATAAAAACTTATTTTATATAAAAAAATTCCCACTCTGAGAGAGACAGTGGTTGTCTGTAATGTTGTGAGGAAGTAGAATTAAGGAATCTATGTGATGCAGCTGCATTTTGCTTTCTAGTTTTATTTTAAAGGGACATGGAATCTCATTCTAAAATAAATATGTACAAAAGATAGAAGAAATGCAATTAGCCACCTCTAGGTACCCCTAAGTTTGTTAATGGTGATCAGTTTTTAAAGAGATGACGCTATCAAACTTTTAGTATACTGCTTCACATGCCTCTAATGAGGACTAAGAATTCATCAGCTTACTGGACTGCATTAAAGAAATCTGTAGATTTAGATGATCACAAGACCAATATTTTTTTCTGAGATTTGTGTGTCGATCTTGAATATGACTTGTTTTTCTTATAATCAATTTGGCTATCATGTTTGTTTTTAGTTGACTCAGGAAGTAGATACAATGCACAAGAAAGGTTACACTGTGACTATTATGTTTGTTTTTAGTTGACTCAGGAAGTAGATACAGTGCACAAGAAGGGTTATACTGTGACTTCAGTGCTTTTTTGGAGCAGGAAGCTTTACATATTTTCGTACTCGATCCTTCAAAATCACATTTAAAGTGTATACAAAAGAGGACATTGCCATTTACTGTGCAGTGGTTGTGTTTTTCTTTAGATACTTATGAACTGTAAAATATCAATTTAATAGTTGTATGGTAAAAATTAATCTGTGCAACATTTTTTTATTCTCCTATAAAATAAAAGTCCTATTTATGTTATGTTTTTTCTTAATGAAATTATCTTTAGTTTTCAAATACTACAAATATCTATTGTGTTTACTATTTATCTAATAGTTTTATGCATCCTATCCATGTTCATTTTTACATGATTCCTGTTCCCAATTATGTAATTAGCATATGTGAGGAAGCACTGTTCCTTATAAGATGAATACTAGAGGATTTTGCATATGCATGAATTAAGTGAATCATGTATTATCATACTGTTAGAATGTATCTTGATAGCAATCAATTTTTTCTCTGTTTACCTTTGGGAAAATCTCTCACCAAATGGCTTCAATTATTTTTTCACTATGTTTGAAATTGTGATATCTTTTTTCCTAGTGCCTAAGGCTTTCCAGCCAAAATCACTGTAAATCTAATCAATTCAGTTGCAAAAGAAGAGAGACAAAAAGAAAGATGTACACTAGCCTCCATCCTGTATTGTATACTGTGGCTGGACTCATTTACCTTTTCGATAGAGCTTCTCTTTTTACTTTAAACTCTGCTAACAACTGAATCCTGTTATGTCGATATATTGTATATAAAATTATTTAGAAACTTTAACCTAAGAAGTTGCACTTGGTAACTTCTAATAGGATATGATGAAGACTAATGGAATGTGAGCTTGGTGAACATTGCTGCTATTTGTCTCAAGGGTGAGCAGGGGTTAAGCCATGGTAATGAGGATGTTTTGAAATGTCTGGCAAGTCAATGAAGTGACTCAATAGGTAAAGACATCTCTACCAAGCCTGGTGACCTGAGTTTGATATTTACATTCCACAGTGTAGAAAGAGAGTAAATATATTCGGAAATTGTCCTTTGATGCCTCATGAATGTCTAGGTTGAAAGCTACCATGGGAGGCATCTAACCAAGGAAACATTCAATAAAAAATTCTTATTTTGAGACAAAAAATAAACAAACAAAAATAAAACAAAACAAAACAAAAAACCCTGTTTTAATATGTGCATGCAAACAAATGTATTAGTGACTTGGTGTTTGAAAAAGAATGAGATGTGATTTTTTTTTCTAAATGTAGCTCTCACTTAAAATTTGCTATTTCTAAAACCAGTACTGAAATATTATTCATTTGTCTCAAAAATGTTATGAGTTCAATGTACAGCTTTTACTGATTGTTGTCTTTGAATTTGCATATTCCAGGAGTCATTCGAACAGCTTTACACAACATGGACAGAGAAGCCAGAGAGCATTACTCAGTGGTCATTCAAGCCAAAGATATGGCTGGGCAAGTTGGTGGACTTTCAGGATCCACAACTGTCAACATTACCTTGACTGATGTCAATGACAACCCACCACGCTTCCCACAGAGTATGTACCTATTGCCTACATGTTGCATTTATCACCATTCATTATGCAAAACAAATGAAATAATTGAATACATAATGTACTGTTTCATCAAGTGAGGTTATTTTATCCCATCCCTGCTGCTCGCCTTTGTGCTGTGTCTCTTCATTAGTCATGTGTAAAGGTATCACTTGACCTACTGCCTTCTAATTCTCAGACATGTCTAGTGTATTATAAAACTAATGAAATCTTTGTTACAAAGTTCATATGTTTTATTCAAACAGTCATGGATATATTTACTGTGGATTTTGATGTGGCTGTTTCATCTGTGGATTTATTTCATATTTAGCTTATGAAATTGAAATTTTAAAATTAAAATGAATACTACCTGTGCATGCACATACATGCACATGCATATACTACACAAATACACACACACACACACACACACACACACACACACACAAATACAAATGTCTTCTAAAGGTGGTTAAAACTGAGTTAATATGGTTGGATTTCAGAATAGAATCTGAACACCTAAAATGTAATTTATAATGCAAAAGGCAATACATTGGCAAGGAGATGTTAGTGGTGAAAAGAGTTGGATTTTATTCAAACCTCAGTGTCAATGATATAAATAAAATGTATTGAAATGTTTCTGATATGGCAGACACTGTAGTGAGCTTTTAATCAAATAACCATGAGTGTCCACACCAATCCCATATGCAAGTTGTCACAGATATCCATCTTACAAGGGCTGGCCACTTAGTACTGTCCTTGTGCACGTGGCAAACAACGATGGAACCAACCAGTGAAATGTGCACAACCTACCAATAGCAACTTCACAAGAAAAAATGTAGTCTGTCTATAGCTGCCAAATAGGTTCTCAGACATGGGTGGGGCTTAAGAGTCATCTCCTCATAAGTACTTGATCTTTTGAATGTCTTGTGTGGGAAACCACAGCTGCTGTGAACTGATGAGTCTAATAGCTGCCATGTATTCTATTTTTACCTCTACCTCTAGTTCCATCTTTAAAAGTTACTACATTTACAAAACAATTAAGATTCTATAAGAGAGTTAAATAATAATGAAAATTTGAACCATGTGAAAATATGACTTTTATACTTGAATCTAGATAAGGAATGCATTTCTAATTTTATTATTTTGGCATGTGAAAATATGACTTTTATACTTGAATCTAGATAAGGAATGCATTTCTAATTTTATTATTTTGGCATATAACAAGGCTGGTGTTAAAGGATCAGTTCATCATAAAAAGCAAAAGGCAATTGACCTCTGTGACAAGAAAAGATTAGATGTATGCTTTGATTGAATGTACCGCTATTTTCTTCCACTTATAGCATCCTGTGTATAGTATGAAACAGACTTAGACCCCGATACACTCAGAAATGTGATTAACAGTTTGATATGAAGATATTATATAATCAGAATAATTTATTTTGTCTTGTCTAAAAGACAGTTTGACTTTGATTAAAACTAAGAATAATGTTATATTTTTAATAATTTGGTACTACTGTGGTATCATGTATTATAATACAAGAGTCTACTAAGGTATGTAGATACATTTTTGCCTATCAAATAGCTATTCTGTTTCTCTTGACATGTGAGAATTTTCTTTAAGTCTATGAACTTGGGATTCTCATCTTTCTTCACACTCAGAGATGTTTCCTACCACACCATTGCATCTGAATCTTGTATGATTGCCTTACTCACAACATTCTAAACTGGGCTCTCAAAGTTTTCTTTTTCTGTTAACCTAATATGAGTGACAAAGTCATAGACATTTTTTCATGTACTTAGTAATCATTCTGCATAATAAATAAGCCTTCTCTTTATTTGACAAAGCTAACTGCAATGTTATACCATACATTTTTCATTAATTGTAAATTCAACAGGTTTCCCTTTGGTAATAATGTCTTCTCTTCACTTTTCAGTTTAACTATAATGCATATAGGCATTAACTAATCTTATCCTTCCCCATGTAAACTTTTTAAAGCTACCTATTGAGAGGCAAGAAGGTTCTGTTCTATCACAGTCTGTTCTAGTTTCTCATTTCTGTGCTAATCATTACACTACCATACCTGTCACATGTGCATGGTTAGCCTATTGCCCTCTGTTTAGTAGATTTATTGTTTCCATTCAGCGTTCTTGTTTTTTTTGTTTTTTGTTTTTTTTTTGTTTGTTTGTTTGTTTTTTTTTTTTTTTTTTTTGGCTTTTCGAGACAAGGTTTCTCTGTATAGCCCTGGCTGTCCTGGAACTCACTCTGTAGACCAGGCTGGCCTCGAACTCAGAAGTCTCCCTGCCTCTGCCTCCCAAGTGCTAGGATTAAAGGCATGTGCCACCACCACCCGGCCTTCATTCAGTGTTCTTTAAGCTGGATATTTTATGTTACTTTTATTCTCTATATGAATCTACTTCTCTGCTCTTTGTACACTGCAGTGAACTTATGTGCCACATTAACTAAGCACACATTCCAGCAGTGAAATACTCAACTTCATTCATACTTTATAATACAGAGGCTTGGTTTAAGATAAGATCTCCATTTTTATTTAAATGTAATGAACACCCTTAATCTATACCTTTTCCTAATACTTCTAATTTAAAAGTCATTGTGTTAAACTTTTTTTCCTCTTTCAAGTTCTTGAAAAAAATAAAATCAATTAAGGTTATCACTGCCTTGGGAGGGAAGGGTTATGGTAAAGTGGTCAAGGACTAGTGAACTAAATAGCTTTTCATTATCCACCAGGTTTCTGTTTCTGAAGTATGCTTTAGAAAGTATTACCAGTTCACAGTGAAGTCAAAGAAATCATGAGAAAAGATTGCATATGGTGCATGAAATTATGGCCCATTCAGAAACAAAAATGGGGAATAATGAGGTTGGTTTGGCTACAGTGCTAAAATTCTGGCAGCATTTGATGACATTACAAGAAAAAATGGGCTAATGTGGTACAATTTAACAAATGGATTGCTCTATCATGGATATTCAAATTGTGAAATAATACTTTTTAATAAATTATATATATATGTATATATAAATGTATATACATATATATGTATACATATATATATTATGATTCTTAAAATCCCATGAGAGTTTCCATGCATCCTATTGCAGAAGGCCTAAGCTTTATCTATAGCTAAATTAATATTTTAGCAAAAAATGTTACTTACTATTCTTACTGTTTGAATCCCTTACCTTTGTGATATGTCTCTATTTTTTTTCCATTTTGAAGAAGGTTTAACACCCTCAAGGGGTGTTTTGCTTAGCTTAATCTTCTTTTATAAGTGTGTCACATCATATTCTCTTAATTTCATTGCACTTGGAAAACTACATTTTGTTTTTCACAAATTATAGTCTATGACAGACCTGTTTCAAGCAACTCTATGGGTATGATTTTCCAGAAACAGATTTCTTTATCTTATTTCACTAATCCTCAACATATTTCAAACAGTTTCAGTATCACAATATCTGCCAAAGTGGTCTGTAACCACAGATCCTGAGGTAACAGTTATAATTGGATTATCATGAATGATGTCCGCACAAGATGGCATACTTACCCAATAAACACTATATCTGTTGTGAGTGCTTGGAGACTGTTCACTCCATCACATATCTCCTTCTCCTTGGCCTTTTACTTGCAGACAAAATTGAAGTTAATCCAATTAATAATACTACAATTACTCCTGAATTCTCCATTGGGGGAAAAAGATTCATGATTCTCATGTTGAGTTAAAAATGAGAGATTACATTCAGTTAGGATGGCTTGATAAACTGAGATTTGATGGAACTCGGAACCTCCAGCAACAAGCAGTTACCCTGTGAATTCAAAGGATTACAGAGAAAATTAAAAACCATTCCAAGAAAATTGCAACTTGTTAGAAAGTGAGGAAGGCACATTGCTGATATGCAGAAAGTCTTAATGATGTGGACAAGCAGCACAGTCATGCTACTACTCCTTTAAGCCAATGCCTTAAAGGAATAAGCAGAGCATGATGCTCTCAGGGAAGCTGATGAGGAAGCTGCAGAGGGAAGCATCAGAGTGAGCTGTGTTCGTTTCCTGAAGCTTAAAAGTAGATATTTAATATATAAACTAAAAGTTCAAGGTAAAGCAATGAGTGTTCATGGGGAAATTAGAACAGAGCATACAAAGATCTTACATGGTAGCTATAGAAATACAAAGTGTTGAAGAGCCACTTTGCTCTCCTGGATTCAGCTCTAAGGTTCATAAGCATCTGTAATTTAGCTCCAAACATCTGATGTCATATTCTAACCTCTGTAGGCATTCGTAGTCACGGCTACACACACACACACATACACACACACACACACACACACACACACATTAACACATTAGATAAATTATGAAAAATAATATTCTGAACAATAGATTGTCAGTGCTGAAGATCAGCCTTTTATTTGAAACAAAAACTAATAACAAAACTATGCATTCTTCGCTTTAGTCATGATGGAAATGGGGATACCTGGTTTCAAGGTTTAAAAGCATAGACTGACTCACTTGTTTATGATTAATGCAGAAATGACACTGGATGGACACCAGTGCTCATTTGCATACGAACTTGATTCCGTAAGTATCTCAAGATCTGTCATGTTAAACTAAACCTGCTGTTCACTCTCTGCTAATGAAGCTTCACAGGGAACTTTACAGCACACTTTCCATAAAGTTTTGGCCCATTGCTGAGGAATACAGCTTAGAAAAACAAAAAGACACTTTATAGTATTGCTTCTTATTTTTAATAACCCTGATAATTTAGCAATCTGGCAGAGAAACATGAGGAATAACGCCACATGTATGCCAAAAATATTGTATCTATTCTGCAGTCAGTAGATTAAGGTGTTAAAAATTTATTAGTAAAGAAATATATTTTGCATAGCTATAACTGCTGCACATGGAGTTTTTCCCATTGATCTGAACCAAGTAAATAAAAACACTTCTAAAGAACATTCATAGTAGTGGTGGTGCACGCCTTTAATCCCAGCACTTGCGAGGCAGAGGCAGACAGATTTCTGAGTTCGTGGCCAGTCTGGTCTACAGAGTGAGTTCCAGCACAGCCAGGTCTATACAGAGAACCCCTTTGTCTTGAAACCCCCCAAAAAAGAGCATTTGTGTTTCATATGATAGTCAAAATACCAAAAATAACAGCAATATAGAAGAAGCTGATTTTGCCCTTGGTTGACTATGACTCAAGGCTCTTACTTGAAAATATGTATAAGGAGTAAGAAAAAAATCTTTATTAGTAAAACCATTGTATATTTCTAAGTTCCTGAAGTTTCACAATAAAAATTACATAGAAGAGTGTTTCTAAAATGTTCACAAAATAGTTTTGGGGATATATTTCTGTGTAGGATAGTTTTAACATTGTTGAGTTGAAAACAAGGAATTAAAAATGCACATAAAATTAATAGGTAAAGCAGAGATTTGAAGGGCTCTACTCCTATTCTGAGAGTTTCACTAAGGATAAGTTGTTATTACTCCCCACAGTATACTATGTAAATGTCTTTTCCACAGGACAGAGTGATTGTATAAAATAAATAGCATTACTGCATTATGTTGAGAAGTAGTTACTAGTTGATTGTGGGGGCAAAGGATTGTAATTACAACAATTGGAAGATGGAAAAAGAAGTTAGTTTCAGGCATTCATTATCAACTATTTAGAAAACTAAAATCCTGTCCTAGCTATATGAGACTGCCTTAAAGAAATTGAAATAAGGAAACTATAAGGCCAGGTGGTGGTGGCGCATGCCTTTAATCCTAGCACTTGGGAGGCAGAGGCAGGTGGATTTTTGAGTTTGAGGCCAGCCTGGTCTACAGAGTTTGTTCCAGGACAGCCAGGGCTACACAGAGAAACTCTGTCTTAAAAAAAACAAAAACAAAAACAAAAAACAAAAAACAAAAACAAACAAAAAAACAAAAAAAAGAAAACTATAAAGGGGAGGAGGAGAAAGAAAAAAGGAAGACAGAGAAAGGGAGGAAGGAAGGAAGGAAATAAGGAAGAGAGAAGCACAGAACAAATGAAAGGAAAAGAAGAAAAATAGAAAAATGATCAAACGTTGTAGCTTGCTGCCTTATCCTCCACTGCATATACCAGTGAGTTTCCGTGAGCACCAAAGTTCCACTCTTGACCAGGAAAGACACTCATGCTCACTAAAAGCTGATGTGAGTAGTTGAGATATTAGCAATAAAGAATTTTTATGTTTTTAATTTCAACACAATTGTATCACTTCTTCCCGTTCATTCCTCTAATCGCTCCTGGCTACCTTCCATTGAATGCTTCACTTGCCCTTCCACTCTTGAATGGATAGCATCTTTCTCTTTGAATATGTTTGTTACATAAGATACATAGACATCAATGTGTCTATATTCACAAATGTATATATGTAAATACATATATCCATATTCATTTGCATATAACATACATATATATACATATACAAATATATTATATAATTATAAATATGTGAGTGTACATATTCTACACACACATATATGTATATATATATATATGTATATATATATATATATATATATATATATACACTGCAGCAATTTCAAAGAAAGCCTGTTTCTTACACAGCTTTCTATATTCTGGCCTACAATCATCCTGTTACATCTTTTATGATGTTTCCTGAGCCATAGATGTAAGATCTGTGATGCAATGTTTCCACCAGGTATGGACCATTTGGTTGATAACTGCATTGGTTCCAATTATTCTTTCTTTAGTAGTTTCTGTTTCATGTAAAGGGTATTTGTACTTATCTGTGGGTATAAATATAATATTAAGAATGTAACAAGTTTAGATGGCATAGCAAAGTGGTGAGAACAGATGTTTTTTTCAGATACATGATGGCCCTATTAACAAGAAGCTGACTAGGTTCCAGAACATGCATAATTCCAATGGCCTTCAGTCCAGTTAGATAGCTATTGGTTACCACTGATGTGTGAGTGCTACTTTCCACACCTGCCTGCATCTTGCCAAGATGGTAACCTGTCCTAGATTACAGTTGAGTATCGATGTAATTGCTTCCTTCACCTGGCAGGTTGTGTAGTATTTTATGGAACCATGAAAATTAAACTGGAAGAAAGAGGCTTTTTCTGTAATATCCAATTTGAGTCATCTGAATCATGTGTACTCTGTGTGTGTTGCCCTCAGCAGCACTGTTGTACCCTCAAAAGAAAAAGATCATATGGATATATTAATAGACACAGAATAATCCCTCATAAAAGCAGGGGTGGGTGTGATACGGGGTTTGTGGAGGTAAAAGAACATGTGAAATGTAAATAAGTGGAATAACCAATTAAAAACAGAATAATCCAATATACTTTCATGATAAAAATTCTTGAGAAAGTAGCACTGGAGAGGACATAATAACAGGATAGGAGAAACCCACAGTGTTTTGGAGCAATTCCACTGAAATCAGGAGAGATACAGAGCTGCCCATTATCCCTATCCTTTTCAGGACAATACTAAAAGTCTTAGCTATAACCATAAGGTAGGACAAGAAAATTAATGCATACAAATATGAAAATAATTTAAATTATTTTTAGTTGCTGATATGGCATTATATAGAACCAATCCTAAAACTTGCATCAGAAAAGTTTTGCAAACAATTGAAAAGGTTTTAGTCAAATGGCAAGTAGAAAATCAATTTACAAATCAGTACCCTTTCTGAATCAATAAGAAACACCCAAAGAAAGGCATCATAGACACACACCCATCTACAATAGCATCAAAGACAATAAACTATCTTGGAATAAACCTAAACCAAGAAAGCAAAAGACATCTGTAATGAAAGCTCCAAATACCTAAAGAAATAAAATTACTTACACAATTCATCACTAAAATTGGAAAACTCTGGAAGAGATGGTTGCACAGAAATTTGCAAAGAAATAAAAAACAAACATACAAAACAACCAAACAAAAAAAACCCAAATCTGTCTAACCCCTCCTACGTCATGAGCATTGTCCTACATCAACATCAAAAACATAAGATGCACACCTTCAGTTATTTTATCATTATTTGTTATTTAGTATTTAGTATTGGTGAGTATTAATTCTGTTCCTGAATTCCACATTATGACGTGTATCTCAATAAAGCCAGGCACATATTTTTCTTGTTACTATAACATTCATTTTATATCAAATGAATATCCAATTCATATCAAAACAAAAAAGATCCTGTATAAGCAAATCAATCTGGAGCTTGAAGAATACTGGAGGAATTTCACTTCCAGATTTCAACATAATGATTTTTAAATCACATTATGATTGCATATCTCTCAGATTATGCTATACCATAAAAATGAGTGTTATAGCAACAAGAAAAATATGTGCCTGGCTTTATTGAGATACACATCTTAATGTGGAATTCAGGAACAGAATTAATACTCACAAATACTAAATAACAAATAATGATAAAATACCTGAAGGTATGCATTGTATGTTTTTGATGTTGCTGTAGGACAATGCTCATGTCATAGAAGGGATTAGACAGGTTTGGGTTTTTTGTTTGGTTGTTTTGTGTGTTTGTTTGTTTTTTATTTCTTTGCAAATGTCTGTGCAACCATCTCTTTCAGAGTATTCCTTTTGTGGAAATACAATACTTGTGCATTTTCCTAATTTGTCTTGTATGTGAAGTTTAACTTAGATTCTGTTTTGTTTATTACATATACCACACACAAACACACACACACACATGCACACAGAGGCACATATACATATTAGGCTTTTTGTTTGTTTGTTTGTTTGTTTTGTTTTTTTCTGAGACAGGGTTTCCCTGTATAGCACTGGCTGTCCTGGAACTCACTCTGTAAACCAGGCTGGCCATGAACTCAGAAATCCACCTGCCTCTGCCTCCTAAGTGCCTTTTTTTTTTTTTTTTTTTTTTTTGTGGCTGGAGAGACATCTGTGGGTGCTGGGAACTGAACTCATATTTTGGGTTGTGAGCCTAGCCTTTAACGGCTGAGCCATTTCTCCAGCCCTACATATTAGGCTTTAACCCACAACTCTTGAATACATTCTTGTAATTCTTTAACTTCTGAAAAATCAGGAGTTATGCCCTAACTCACATGTTTGTAGAAATATGAGGTTTTTGTCTTTTATCATTGCCAAATTATCTAAAGGTATTTCAACTTTGTTTTTATAGAGCTAATTTGTAATTTAGGTTATAGAACAAGATTTCTCTGCTCAGAAGACATGATTTAAATTAAATTCATCTGAAGATATGATTAATTAATGAAAAACATCAAAAATGCTTATGAATTTCAAAGTGATTTTTTTTTCTTAACAGAGTATTTGCTTGGTTTTCTTAGAGGTATTACTGTTCACTTACTTTCTTAAGTGTTTAGCTTAATGAGATTAAACTTATATTCTTTCTATTGGAAATGTGAGCTTCCAATTTTGCTCTTATGACAGACATTTCTGAGATTTATACCATTCAAGTCCTAAGTATCTAATACAATTGCTTTTCACTGTAGACACCCTGGGTATCTGGAACCATCAGCAGCAGTTACTGGCATTTATGTTAAGGAAACAAGCAAAGTTCTTATAATCTCTAATAGAATTAGTATGACAAATTGTAATTGGTTTAGTAGGATTTATTCTCACAAATGGAAGTTAGCAAAGTTAGCATAAAACTTTAAAGATACTTTAATTATCTTTAAAAGTACTTCTGTATGTTTAAAAGAGAAAAGCATAGGCTTAAGAATGAGAATATCTTGGAAATAAATTTTAAGTAAGAGCAGATGTGGCCTTGTATTTTGTCTTAATTTCAACACAAAAGAATTAACTTTTATTTAGAATTCATGCTTGTCCTTATGAATCCATTTGTAAAGTTGATTTCTGTGAATGAAATTCATGATCTTCAGCTGTCTAAGAGCAGTCCAAGTAAGGAAATGAGATAAATATACAAATAGTTTGGAGTATTGAGAATAATAATCCTAGGTTTATACAACATTGTAAAATATTCCAGACCTATGAATATTATTTAATTTTATGACTCTTTTTTATACAAAATTAATTATAATATAAAATTTTATAACAAAAATAATTATAATACAGAAATGTCAAGGCATTTACATGTACAGCACAGAATTTATTAAAGGTTATTTTTAAATCTTTTTTACATTAACCTGTTTTTAAAATTCTGCATTGATACATTTATAATTCTGAATTCCAACATAGATAATAATGTAAGCAATGCTGACCAATATTGAAAACTTCATAGTTCACTTAGTTAGATTCCCTTTGAACATTTCTATAAAGTAAGACTTCAAGTCCTTGGAGTGTATGTCAAGCAGTAGTGTAGCTGGGCCATATGGTAGACATACTTATTTTTAGCTTTCTCAGAATTCTGTGTACTGATTTCTAGAGTGTCTGTACCAATTTGCAGTGCCACCTAAAGAGAATAAGGGCTCCATTTCCTTCAATGTCTCTAGCATCTGATGTTGGTTGCTTTGCTGATCTTTGCAAAGATCTAACTACTATAAAATTAAATGTCAACATTGTTTTTATTACATTACCTGAATTGCTAGGTTATTTTTTCTAGATATTTCTTAGCCAGTATTTCTTCCTTTGAGAACTTTGTGTTTTCATTTAAGAAAAGCTGAAGGAAGAAAAAGTAGTCTTCCCCAGGGGCAAACACCACAATGGGCTTCCAAATACCAAATGTTCATTCCTAAAAGAGCAACATTATGCATACCAAGCTAAGTGTATTTGGATATTTAGTAATCTATATTAATGGACATATACATATATGTATGTAAAAATAAAGACAATATAGGCTATAAACTTTGAAAGAGAGGATATAGGAGTATCTGGAAAGATTTAGAGTGAAGAAAGGAAAGAAGGAAATGGTGTAATCATATTATAATACTTACATAAGTAATTTAAAAATGAATTTCTCAAATTGCCAATATATACTTCCTTTTAAGTTAAATACCTCTTCATTATCCCATTTATATATTGTATTATTTATTTTGGGTATTTATGTTCTGATATTTGTGTTAGAATTTTTACTGATTGGATTGCTCAGTTGATTGAGTGATAGATTGACAGAGCTGAATTTATTTTTTACAACGTTTATTTGTTTTTACAGTCCAGTCGTTAACAACCTCCCGATCCACCCTCCCACAGTTCTTCATCCCATTCCTCCTCCCCCTTGTCTACAAGAGGATGACCCCCCAAGCTACACCTCCACACACACACCAGACCTCCCCACTTCCTGGGGCCTTAAGTCTCCCAAGGTTTAGGCACCTCCTATCTCATTGAAGCCAGACCAGGCAGTTCCTTGCTGTATGTCAGCGGCCTCGGACCGGCCAGTGTAGGCTACCTGGTTGGTGGCTCAATGTCTGAGAGATCTCGGGGATCCAGGTTAGTTGAGACTGCTGTTCTTCTTATGGGATTACCCTCCTCCTCAGCTTCTTCCAGCCTTTCCCTAATCCCTAATTCAACCACAGGTGTCCCCAGCTTCTGTCCATTGGTTGGGTGTAAGTATGTACATCTGACTCTTTGAGCTGCTTGTTGTGCTGGACAGTCATGCTAGGCTTCTGTCTGTAAGCCCACCATAACATCAGTAATAGTGTCAGGCCTTGGAACCTCCCCTTGAGACCGATTCCAAGTTGGGCGGTTCGCTGGATCTCCTTTCCCTCAGTCTCTTCTCCATTTTTGACCCTGTGGTTCGTTTTTATTGCTGCATAGAAACTTTTAAATTTTACCTAATATTATTTGTGAATTTTCACTGCTTTTTCTGAGCTGTTGGCATCTTTTTCAGAAAGTCTTTTCCCTGTGCAGGCTTCTTCAAGCGTGCTCCATATGTCAGCTGCTCACTCTCTGAGTTCAGGTTTCTGTTAAGGGTTTTTATTCATTTGGAATTGAGGTTTTCTTTCTTTTTTTTTTAATGGAGTGAGAAATGAGGATCTATTTTTACTCCCCCACATATGGATACATGGTTTGTTCAGTACTGTTTGTTGAAGATGTTGTCTTTTCTCCAACATGTAATTTTGTCAACTGCATCAAAGCTGAGATAGTTGTATTGGTTTGTATCTGGATAATCTGTTGCATTCATTCCTCTACGTGAAAATTTTTGTTCTGGTGTTCTGGTCTGTCTGGTATTATAGATCTTAATTAACTTGAAAGTGTAATGACAACTTCAGCATCATTGGGTATGTGCAGGATTGCTTTCACTTTTGTCTTCTGTACATCCATATTGATTTTAGTTTTCTTTTTCTGTTTCTATAAAGAATGATATTGTAAATGTGACAGGGATTGAGTTTCCTAAATAGCCTGCTTTCAGTAAGGGAACCATTTCTACAATACTACTTGTTCTACCTAACCATGACCATAGAGGGTATTTTTATCTACTAAAGTCTTACTCGTTTTCTTTCTTTAATGTCTTCAAATATTCATGGTAGATGCCATACCATATAGGCTACTTTTATTCCAATGTTTTAAGAATGATGTGTATTGGATGTCGTCCTTAAACTTTTCATGAATTGTTCATTGTAGTGTACAAGATTGCAAGTGTTAATCCACTATAAGAATTTTCTGGAGGAATCATTATTTATACATAGGAACTTGGCTCCACCCAGTCAAGGCACTTGAATGTCCTCCTTTCTTTGTTTAACATTTTCTTTTGTCTGATTGTCTTATAAATTTTCAATATTTAATGAGATTGAATAAATTGGACATCTTTGCTCCTTCCCGATATTAAGACTATTTTATCATTTAGTATAATATTGAGTATTGTTTATAATTAATGATTGGATTTATCCATTGGTGTCATATGGTTTGCCAGTAGGTGTACACAAGTGAAGACAATGATTCCCTTTCTTGAATATATCACTAGGAAATAGTTTCTGTTTTATGCCTAGAGATCCATAAAATCTTCATGCATCCGTTTCTGAATATTGATAGACCATTCTTATTTAAACACTTACCCATATTCGAATTTGCTAGAAATCTGTGACGGATTGAAGTGGCTGTGTGCAGCCTTGAAGATGATATTTTCAAATTTATTTTCTGTATCCTATGATTCTTCATTTTTTTTCAACCCCATCTTCCATAATATTCACGGTGTCTAGCAGGGGACAGTATTCTATTTTGGTTAGGGCTGAAAACTTAATTTACACAATTCTCCAAATGACACAAGCAGTCATAAGCTTTTTTCAGCCACATTTCACTACCAAGAGAGGTTTCTCTGACTAAACCAGAGAGTATCAATTGACTATGGGTGCATTTATATATTTAGAATGTTGTCAGACAATATGCCAATTTGAATAAACAACAAAATTAAGCTCCTCCATGCAAGTGTCCTCCCCATCGTGGGCTTTTGAATGGATGTACAGTGCTTGGTATGGTTGCTACTCTTAGGAGCCTCAGATTTGGAGAACAGTCGGTAATTCAGGCACATGACTATTTCACAATGGACTCATATTATAATGTCTGGTTGATATTCATGATAGAATTCAAATCATGTGATATAATTGATACTTTTTATTCAGCAGTAAAATGTATGATATTATTTAGCTACACAAAACTGGACAGTTACCTGCCCAATTCAAATTTCTTTCTCTATATGATTCCACCAATATGTTGTGACTTAACCTATAGGGTACTACTGTCCATGTTCTGGTGGACAACCAATAGAAATAACAAGAACCTGAGCTATTTTGGCAGCATCTATGACCTCCTTGGCTCAAAAGTCATAAGAATGTTCCCCACAATTGCAAGATACATTTTGTTTATTAACCAATGGCTTCTAGATGAAGCTGTTTGTCAGCCATGCATGATTGTCTGCCTTGCAAGCATTCTCTTTAATAAATTGTTTGTTGTTTAGTTACAAGTTCCATTTTCAGAGCATCTTTAGTGTAGTTTACCTTCTTCTCCACTTCTTTGCCTAACTTATGTCAGCACCCTCTCCTTTTCTAACTTTAACAAACATGGATGTCCCCCACCACTTTTACTTGAAACTTGCCTACATTTTAACACTCTCCCTTCCTTAAGTTGGTACCTTCATACCAACTTACAGGAACTTCAAGCTAAACACATAGAAATGGAGATTTTAAGTTAGGCCACATATGAGGGAGAATTTGTGGTATCCATTTTTCTGTCTTTTGTACCACAAAAAATATAAAGTTCTAGTACAAAACTTTTATTTATTTATTATTTGCTTAATATTATTGCTATAATATTGGGTCAATGATTTATTTAATTACATTTAAATTCAAGAGTTCTAGTATTTATACTGTTCCTTTGAATATTGTAATAAAATACATTAATAAATGTACTTTTAACCTGGGCAGTGGTGACACACGACTTTAATCCCAGCATTTGGGAGACAGAGGCAGGCAGATTTCTGAGTTCAAGGCCAGCCTGATCTAAAGAGTGAGTTCCAAGACAGCAAAAATGTGCTTTTAATTTTAATAACTAGTTAAAATAATATTCATTTAAATATATATTAATAAATAAAGGAACACTACCTTAGTATTTTATATCATTAAAAAGTTCAGTTTATTTTTGTTTCCAAATTATGATACCTTTAGTATGAGTTTATTTTGTACATAGGAAAAACACAGTCAACACTGAAGCCATTACAGAACAACTGCATATCACTTACTCACTACTCAGTGTGTAGATTTTCAACCTTCAGCTGGTCAACTGGCTTGATTTAGTTTTGAAGACATAATTTTTCATGTGACCATTATGGAGAGCTATCAAATTTTTACAGATGTAATTGGAAATATTTGATAAATATTTAAATATATTCACTATTTTTCTATGGTCTTTCTTACATATTTCAGTAAATAAATTATTCATAAAACAATAGCCTATATTTTCTGATATGGCTTTTCTTCTTTTCCTGGTTAAATTTCAAGCATGTCCACATAGACAGACACACACACACATACACACACATTAATACATATTTGAACTTCACATTAATGTGAAGAAAAAAGTAAACTGGGATTGCTTATGCTTGACTGACTCAATTTTATTCACTATAAATGAAATTTTCTATTATTGTTTAGTGAAAGCAATAATACAATATGATATGTATATAACAAAATATGTAGATAAAGGTTTGTAACTAGTCTATTATTTCACATACATTATAATATTTACATATATTGAAGCATTTACACGAATCTAAAAGAACATTTACAGATATTTCATTCTATATTATGTTCATTTGATAATCTGATATACTTATTATTTCTTATGAGATATATACATTATGAATATTACTGTTTGTAACTTTAATATGAAATATTTTACAGAACACTATCAACTGTATGTTCCTGAGTCTGCTCAAGTTGGTTCAGCTGTTGGGAAAATCAAAGCAAATGATGCAGACACTGGCTCAAATGCAGATATGACCTACTCCATCACTAATGGTGACGGGATTGGAGTATTCTCTATTTCCACTGACAAGGACACCAGAGAAGGAATACTTTCTTTAAAGAAGGTAAACAAACAACAAAATTATGCTGATTTATATCAGTCACCAATATTTCCAGAAATTAAATATATATATATATTTGTTTCTGGGCATTAAAAGAAAAGGTGCTTAGGATTATATATTTTCTTCTATTTATGTATGAAAGACTCCATAGAAGACCATCTTTCCCTCATAGTACTCTTTTAAATTAATGACTCTCTGTGGTTCCATGTTCTACCTCACTGCTGGGGTGTGTGAACTCCACTTTGGCAGACAAAACAGGAGGTGTTAGATTACCAACATAGCCTAAGATGGGGATCCAGCCTGAGTAAGAAAGGAGAGGCAGGCTGAGGCCAATGAGTTCCTAAACTCCTGGGCATCCAGTTGCCCCTGGGATCTGCTAAGAATAGGGAATAGAGAGGGCCAGTGCAGACTGGTGATAAGCCACGGTCAGGGGTTTTCTAAACTACCAGGAGTCCAGTTGCAGGTATGATCCTTGTGGAGTCAGGAAGGATGGTGGTAAGTGGGCTGGAACTCCAGCTTAGCTCAGAGATGTGTGTCTGTGTGTGTCCAGGAACATGGAGTGGCCTTCTGCTGGAGACTTAGGCATCAAGGCTCTACAAGATGAAGGCTTCCCCTCACAGTGGTTCTGGATGAGGAAGGCTGTCTTTGCTTGTCCAAACTATTTATTGTTCATTGTGGAAAATGGGTGCATACAACTTACTCAGGATAGACTAGAGATTAAATATGTTTTGCAGGAAGGAATGTCCAGGAATGGAATATCATTGGCTCAATCCTCATGGTCAGCCTATCTAGATACTTCATTGGCATGGAGAACTCTGTGTTATAGGACTAGTGGTCATGATCATCGTGCATGTTGAAGTCACTTCTTCCAAGAAGAAATAGTCAGGAGCAGATGAAATGCCCACAGGTCTTAGATATGAGAATTCCAGGTTTCTGAATCCATTCAACCCTCCCAGTTTTTGTCTGGTGACACAGTTCCTGCTGTCCCACAATTCTTTATTTCACCAGCCTCTTTCCTACTAGAGTCATAACCTTTCCCCAAAACTTTCCTGTAAGATGACCAACCATTTTTAGTGCTTTTACTCTGAGATGAAGTTAAACCTTAATTTTTCCTGTTTGAATTTTTAGATCTTCTGTCAGGATGTATGTTCCTTGAATATTAACATGATAGGATACTATAATTTGAAGGAGGGAGAATGAAAACTGTTAATTGTTAGAGTGGGTACAAAGCTCAGGAAAAAATAAATGGAAGAGATAACACAAGAGAAGCACTGATTGATTTTTAAGATATGCACTGGAGGGATTATCTTGTAAGGAATCAATGGTAGAAAAAATAATAGTTTATGATCATGTGCATCCTCTTGAGACAAGGGAGAGGAGGGAATAACTAATATTTACAGATATATTTGCAGCATTCTGTTTATAGGATGCTGGTATTGAGGTCATCCCAGTACTGAGCATTATTAACCTTAATATTAGTGTCTTAGTGAGGGTTTTATTGCTGTGAAGAGACACCATGACAAAGGCAACTCTTATAAAGGATATTTCATCAGGTCTGACATATAGCTTCAGAAACTTATTCCCAATTATCATCATGGTGGGAAACATGACAATATAGGGAGACATGGTACTGGGGAAAGATAGAGAGTTCTATATCTAGATCCACAGGCATCTAGGGGAGACTGTGTTCCACACTGTGCAAAACTTGAACATATATCAGATCTCAGAACTAGCTGCCACAGAGATACTGTCTCTCCAACACTGCCACACCTACTCCAACAAGGCCACACCTTGTAATAGTGTCACCTCCCATGGATCAAACATTCAAACCCTGAGCCCAAGGGGGCCATGCTATACAATCCACCACTATTAGATTTTCAGAACTAAAGCTGGTAGTAGCTAGTATTCCTTTACCAATAAGGTACAAGTGCCTTTATATCAGGATATAAATAAGAGGATAAATAAGAGTTCTTACCACTTACATGATCATAGTCAGGTTACTTTCCAAAATAACCAAATTAATGTTCACCTGTTTGCATAATTGATTGACTACATTGTATTTTCTATACATACAATGTATTTTTTTTTAAAAAAAAAATTTCAACTGGCACATTAGTGATAATTTACAGAAAATCACCATGATAATTATTTCTAATTGTCTTCCACCTGTGTGTGCTTTTATAGGTTTATATTAATCAGAGTTGAATTAATGTTAGCACTTATGCAGTATTTTATATCTTCAAATTACTATCAATTTCTCAATTAATGTATTGCTGTGTATTTTATAAGTAATTGCAATTTAAAAATTGAACTCTGTTCTCCAGTGTGTTTTAAACTTCATTGATACTGGTTCAGGTGTCAAGATACAGATAAAACAATCCTTGAAAACCTGTTTCTTATTTAATCTCGAAAAGAACTCACCTTAGTCAGCAAAGCAGAAAAGCTAATCTCCTCAGAGATCAAAATCAGTGCTGCTCTATAAATCAGCAGCAGGCACACTGGCTCATCTCGGTCCATATCATCACTTCATCAGGAAATTGCCAAGTTGAATTCACTGATGCATTGCATGGAACGTTGTAAATACCCTTTGATAAGTTTTGCTCATAGTTTAATGGAGCCTGACTAGGTGGAAAGGTGAGAAAGATAAGGAAGAATTGTAAGCTTCATTCATTTCTCTGACAAAAACATCTGAAGCTTGAGGATGGGTTCTGTCTAGGAGGCAGTCAGAACCTCTTATTGATGTCACTTTATAAAAAAGTCCCCGTGGAGAAGTTGTTCTAGGTATTATTGGTGTTATTTGATTTTTTATGTAATGTGTATGAGCATTTTGCTTGAATGTATTCCTATGTACCACTTGCATGTCCAGTGCCTGTGGAGATGATAAAAGGGCATAAGATCCCTTGGAAATAGAGTTATGCATGGTTAGGGAGCACCATGTGAATTCTGAGCAACAAGTCTAGATCTTCTACAGGAACAACTGGTCTGAATAACTGAGTCGTTTCTCCAGAATATGCCATTCTAACTTCAAGGTTCCAACTCTAGTTGTTATCATAATTCTTTTATCAACAACTTCTTTTCACAAGTATGCATCTTTTTCTTTATTATTTCATTATTTATATAACTCAAGACATAACATCTTCTTTTTAATTATTTTTAAGAGTAGCACATGGCATTTCATTCAATTTCTCCCATAAATAAAAGACAACTTCAATTCAGTCTTTGTTTACAAAAAACAGACAGCCAAAATTTGTTGTAAATGCACCTCAACCTAGCTTGGCTACTCCATTATTAACCTTGATTATTTAATTGTTCCATCATCTGTGTCAAAGTAGGCTTATTTTTTCTTGCTATTGAATATAGCATTTTCTGTTTTGCATATACTGGCTTCAGGAATATAAACTCATGCAATATATTTTGATTACATTCTTTCTCAACTCTTAACATCTTCTACCTAGGACTTCCTACATTCCCCATCTTCTGACTTCATATTCTTTATCACTTTCTAAATGATGACAAAACAAACATTTGATTATTCTTTCCTCCATAGCTACTAATTTCACATAGATTCATAATTAGTATTGACATGTACTGTCCACTACTCATTGTATGTTCATACATTTTGCCTGTTTTGACCATGATGTCTTGAGTATGCTGTCTCTGATTCTGTGAGTGTATATGCAAATCAGTGCTAGAAAGGCACTGTTTCCTAGGAATCATTCACCCACTCTGGCTTTACATTCTTCTCATTTCCTCTTCTGCAAAGTTCCCAGAGACTTAAGGCAGGTTATGATCAAGGAATCTAAGTAGGACTGAGTACTCAAATGTTTCTCATCCTCTGCAGATTGTACACTTGGGGGCCTCTGTGTTAATTCTCATCTACCACAATGAGAGGCTTCTCTAATAGAGGGGGTAATTAATGCTCTGAACTATGAGTATAGCAATATGTTAAAGGGAATAATTTTATTCCTATGTTTCTTTAAAAGAATAATAAGGTAGATTTTCCCTACCTAGTTTCTGTGTGTTTGTTTGTTTGTTTGTTTGTTTGCCAGACTGAGAGTGTCTGATAGGGGATCCATCTAATGGAGTGAGCCTCAAATCTATTTCTTTTTAAAGTGGTTGGTTAGTCCATAACATTTATGCCAATTTCTTACATTGTATATTTTACACACACAGTGCTGCTCTAAGTCATAGGGTATGGAGCTAATTGATATTGATAATCACTTTCTCCTCTGTTGTAATGAATTCCAGCACCATGGATGCTTCTCAGTAGAGGTAAAAATTCTAGTTGAAAACCAGCTTAACTTCTCTGTGTTCAATTACCTTAGTGATATCTTCAGTTATAGTACATTACTGTCTTGTTGTAGGAGGTAATTGATACAATTGGTGACAGCATGTGATGTTTAAGAGAAAGGGTCTATGGGATGCCATTGGTGAAAAACTCAGCATTGACTCTTTTAAAATATAAAGTCATTTTAAATATTTATTATTTTATGTATCTGATATATTATTACATGCATATAAGAACTCTGTGTACCGCATGTGTGCAGTGCCCACAGAGATACTACAGCCAATTTAAAAGAATTATATGACATATTTTCTGTTTTAATCATATTAGCATCATGCCAAATAACATATATCTGTTGTGTTTATTGAGATTCTTATGGTTATTCTTTTGATTTGTGTGAAAGATTAAGGAATATTCTGTTCTTAATTACTTTACTATGGAGTTTAATGTTTGTTGGACCACAAAGAAAAACAAATAAGACAAAACAATTGTGATTGAATGTGTATACAAACACAAAGAATAATAATGATTTTCACATTGTGATTCTAATAAACTCTCCATTATGAACAGTGTTTGATATTCTACTTTTAAAACTTAAACAAGGCTGGGCAGTGGTAGCACACGCCTTTAATCCCAGCACTTGGGAGGCAGAGGCAGGTGGCTTTCTGAGCTTGAGGCCAGCCTGGTCTACAGAGTAAGTTCCAAGACAGCCAGGTCTATACAGAGAAACCCTGTCTCGAAACAAACAAATAAACAAACAAACAAACAAAAAACAAAAACAAAAAAAAAACAAACAAAAAAAACCCTAAGTATTGTTTGATTCTTAGGTAGTTCTATTATCTGGAAATTTATTGTGTTCTTCTACAAGCAATGTAGAGAAGAGTCCGAATTTCAGTTTGATTAACTGGATTGCTGTATTTCTATTGTGTTTGAAAGAAGAAAGGTGTTGGGCAAACTCAATTCTTGATGGCTAACTTTAGGTATGACTATGATCCTAGAATAATGAATAATTCAGAACTACTAATTGTTTATTATTGTGTTAAATATACATAATAATGCATAATATAATATATTACAGTATTGGAAAATGGTGATCTGATAAAACATTGTGATTAGCTGAGTTATATTGATTCATGTAAACTGATACATTTTTATCTACATACTATATAAAAAGATATTTATATACTTAGTATATATGTATATATATGTATGTGTATATATGCATATATGCATATATGTGGATATGTGTATGCAAAGTACATATGTACATATACAGATACTCATATACATACATAAACTTGTTTCTAGTCAACTATATAATGATTATTTGAGGTTAAATATATTTTTATTTGTTGTCATGTTTGAGTGACAAAAGTAAAACCTGTTATTCTAATTATTAATATTAGAGTTATATGCAAATTAATGTTAACAATTTTGTTAAGTGAAATCTATGAAAGCAAGCTTATGCAAGAATTCTCATCCCCCCAGAAGAACAACCACACCTGGAAAACCTAAAATAAAATTCTTGAAAGCTTACCAAGCAAGGAAGTTCAGACAGAGAGCACTAGTTAAATTAGTCTTATTTTTCCTTATATTCACATATCATAAATTAAAATGCAAAATTTGAAGAGAAATATAAGTAATGATAATATTGTAATATTGTATACTACTTTGGATTGTCTGTTTTCCAAAATTAAAATCAAATTTTAATCCATGGAAATGGGAACTTAACTGAATCATTATCAACTGACTGTGAAATACAAATCCAAGTGAAGGTACAACACATAAATTACATGAATGAAAACCTTTCCTATTGCCTAGAAGACCAGAATCTATAATCCTTAAGCTTTGTACTCCATGAAAATTTGGCCAATATACCTTGGCTAGATAATAATTTCAGTATTTAAGTCTTCAAGGTAGTAGTTTGAGAAGAGAAACACACAAGGGTGTTTGAAGGGACAGTAGAAGAAATTAATGAGAAACTA
The DNA here is from genome assembly GCF_008632895.1 of Mastomys coucha. Classification (NCBI taxonomy): domain Eukaryota; kingdom Metazoa; phylum Chordata; class Mammalia; order Rodentia; family Muridae; genus Mastomys; species Mastomys coucha. The sequence goes on from NW_022196914.1 coordinate 19,081,094, forward strand.
TTAAAATGTTCTAAATATGTAAAGTTAGAACAAGTCTGATGTGATAGATAGCAACTATCTACGTTAATATGAAATGGATTTATATTAAGGAGCAGAAGTGCTTTATTATATGTGAGAAAGAGCAATGATATGTAAAGACAATTACTAAGAATAATGAGATAAAATTAAGAGAGTAAAATCTTCCATGAAAATCACATTGAACTCATTGATAATGAGGTAGTAAATTACAGTATTGAGCATTATCTAAAGAGTAGTAAGAGAAATCCAATTGCCCAAGGAAAGTAAAATTGTCCCTGCATAAGTACTTCTTGCAGAAACCAAGAAGATAAAGAAATTTGTCAAAATATTGTTAGTTTTATAGCTGTATAATTATTTTAATTAAAGATATTACAAAATTATTTAGACATCTTATATTTAGAAATAAGAGCTTATTGACTCATTTTGTATTTAATAACAAATAGTTAAAAAGATGATGAATGAGCGATTTTATTACTGAGGACAATATAGGCACAGAAAGTCTAATTCTTTGTATTCATTCTCCTACTTTACACCAAGCTATTTACTATTAGGTTTCAAACAATATAACTTCATCATTAAAAAGGATAATACACAGCTTGAAACAAAAACACATTCTATTCATTTGTAGCTGCTTCAACTAAGTCATTTATCAATTTTTATGACTTCTTATCCTCAGTGGTATGAGAAGAACAATTGAACAATTAATTAAAGGTCAAAATTAAGTGAACCTATTTATGTTAAACACATAGGGTACAGGTTAGCTGTTGATAACTCACATTTCAGAATAACATGAAATTCTGCATGTGTCAATGAAGTAACATGTTAAACATAAGTATATTTGAGATGGATGGACTATTAGAATATTCAACTTCTAAATATATTAATGACCAAAACCAAATTAATAATAATATTAAAATTGGATAAATTGATACACATTTAAAACTGGAAGATTAGAAGAGATTAGTTAATAACAAATAAAGGTTAGAAAACAAATTTTAGGGCGGGATCCGCTGTTTTCTCTCGGGTGAGGTTCTGAGACTGGAGCAGCCAGCCTGGAGGCACCTTAGGCCAGAGACCCAGGCGGGATCCGCCATTCTCTCTTGGGTGAGTTTCTGAGATCAGAATAGCTACCTTG
>NW_022196914.1:19085615-19110832 GCF_008632895.1 Mastomys coucha
GGAAACTGGGAATGGAGAAATTCGCATGTAAATAAAGAAAATATCTAAAATAAAAAAAAAGAAAACAAATTTTAGCAACATGAAAATTTATAAATAGAAAATTTATAAATGAATTTGTTTATTAAGAAACATGGAAGATATAAAAGGAACTAAGAGTTACAAAATTTGAAAAATTCTGCCAATATTTCTCATTTACACATGAACTTCATCAAAATAAAACAAAGCATGACAATGAGAACAAAAATAAACAAAACAGAAGCTAAAAGAAACACACGAAAAAGATTGACTTAGTATTAATTGGTCAATTATTTCTGATACCCTCCCTGGAGTACTAGTGATATACTCATTGTCAATTTTTTTTTGAGAAAAACTGAATTTCTTTCCTTCTCATAGCAGGTATCAATTATACATAGCTTCATGGTTAGCAGTAAGACATTGTGCCCATTTCTCTGTGTTCTTGATTGAATTTTGTTGGGGTTGAATTTGTGCAGGTATTATATAAATTCTCATTGTATCTGTGAGTTCATATGTCCTTTAGTTCTGTTGTGTTTGAGAGACATGCTTCTTGGAACTCCAAGGACCAGCCTTAGCTTGGAGAAAGGTCCTGAGAAAGGAGTGTCTGGTCATTGTGGGAAGAACAACTTGAAATCAATTTGTCAGTTCAAGATAGTGACCTAGGTTCTGCTGAAACTGCTTTCGTGTGTGTGTGTGTGTGTGTGTGTGTGTGTGTGTGTGTGTGTGTGTGTGTGTGTGTGTGTTATGCTCTGGTTTAGACAGCTTTTTCTTGCTATTCTAAAAAATTATCTGTTTGAGAAAGCTCTCTCTGCTAGTAATAATTCTAAAAGCTGTCTTGATAGCTCATGTGTTTTCTGACCAAAGTCAGAAAGGCAGCTATAAGGAATTATTGGATCTTCGAACCAAGTCAGAAATCCTGTTAGAAAAAAAATCTTGAAGAGCTGTTTTTCCTCTTCAGAGACCTCCAGTGAGCTCAACTCTCTCTTGAGAAAAATTTGGAAGAGGAACTACTGTCAAGTTCTGCTGGCTTATCAAGTACAGACCAAAATCCCAGATTTTACTTGCACGTCTATTTGTCCATTTATTTCAGATTTCCTTTTGATTATCTTATGAAACACTATCCTGAGATCCAAGCTCTTTAAGTCTTATGACACAGTAAGCACACATTTCCTCTTAACACTGTAAAAGAGTTCAGAGATCTGCTTGTCTCTGTTAAATACAGAGAATAAAATAGTCGGTGGGACCCTGCCCTGAAAATACTATTTCTTACCACACCTGAGCCCTGACTCAGCCTCTGTCCTAGGCTGACCTTAAGCTCAGGGATATGCCTGCCTTTGTATCTCCCTGCCTTTTTATCTTTCTGACAAACTGGCTCATAATGTAGCTTACCTTTGCTCATGAAACCCATCATAATTCATATCACATTCATATTTTTCACAGTTGAGAAATTATGTATTTTTAAATAATTCTTATGGATTTAGAATTTTTTCCACAGTCTTAAGGGCTTCTCTGAAGGTCCCAGCCTTTACCATTTTGCTGAGACAGCCACACCATCAACTCCTGGATTCATACTGTTTCTAATTATCATGGAGTTATTAAGATTTAGAGGGAAGACATTCCTTGGAAAGAAAGAGTCCTCCACTGCTAGTACTGGTTTCTGAAAATATGTACATTATCACACAAACAAGTGTTACACCCACAGCAGCCATCAACACTCCTGAAAGCTCACACTGGGACTCTTAATAATACTAGATTACCCTTGATACTCATAATCTCTCTAGTCTTATGTACTTGGCTTCATTTTTAGAGTCAAATATGTGTTCCATCTAATGGAGTGGGCCATAAATCCAACCAAATAGTGATTGTTCACCCAATAAAATTTTAATTTTTCAGGGGCAGGAACCATTTTACTCTGTCCCCACCATTGCCACCCCAGGCTCAGCATTGTAAGTTATCCACCACCATTGGTTCTTGCTATCTTCTTTCTGTCTCCTCTAATGCATGCATATGTGTGTGTGTGTATATATATATATGAGTTCTGATAGGGTAGTTTCATAATGTCATCCCCTTTAAGACAGAATACCCTAAAGTCTCATTTTGTCTGCAAATCACTCAGTTGTAGAAATTTAAATAGGAAAGAGAAGGGAGGGAATGATAAAGTAGGGGATATGGAGAGGAATTGTATTACTCTATATAGCCTTCTAAACATGCATGCATAAAATATTTTTAAAATTACTATATAGTGGAGAACACAATGTCTCAAGTAGACATATATGCTACCAAGTAAACCTCCAATACTAGAATGGCACCATCTTTTTTACTTACTGGCCAAAGGATATATCATGATCCTCCAAACACTATAGGCAGTGGATGCTATTAGTTACCATTCACATCCTGATGGTAAAGCTCTATTGATAAAGATACCACTTGAGTATATTACTCAACATGGAGAAATTATATGGTGCCTAACTAGAAACTAGAAGTTTCACCTTTTCTGACTACCATGTACAATGATGAAACGTGCTATGTGTGTCACTGGAGACAGTCTATTATCAATCTTACCCAGCCATGAACCCTGTCACATACCTACCATACAGGTAACTGGATTTGCCTGCAAAATTAAAATTTTATTGGGTGAACAACCACTATTTGGTTGGATTTATGGCCCACTCCATTAGATGGAACACATATTTGACTCTAAAAATGAAGCCAAGTACATAAGACTAGAGAGATTATGAGTATCAAGGGTAATTTAGTATTATTATACTGCTAAATGGATGTGCCAATAAAATAGTACTCGATGACATACTACAGAACTCATACATCTGTGCTGCACTCATCTCTCATAAGAAAAGCTGCTTTTTGCAGTAGAGGGTAATTTATAATTAATTAATTAATTTTAGATATATCAAATAGCTCAGTGGCAGACTATATTTGCTTTGCACATTCAATACCCTAAGTTCAAGAGCCATTATCACAATAGATAGCTGAATAAACAAACAAAGCGCACAGACTTTAAATTGCAATAAATTCTTAAAGCAAATGATATCAAAAACTAAATAAACATAACAAAACAGACCAATATAAAAACAAACAAACAAGTAAATTCACAGAGGAATGTTTTGCTCTTAAGCCTGGAATTGTTCTCCTAAAGCATTAGCCAATGTTTATGATACTTCAATGCAGAACCAAAATGAGCTTAGCTGCTGTTCACAGTAAATATAAACTAATGATGCCGACTTGCAGTACTCTCCTCAGGAGACTTATCCCGGCTTTACAGTCTTGTAAACTAGAATGATTCAAATAATCACACCCAAACACAATACATGACTGAAAGAGAATCTGTAAGTAATAATGAAGAAAGCACCAAGGTCCAGAGTCCATTCTTTTCATACAGATTCCTATCACTAAAGGGAGAAACATTGTGCCCATAATTCCTCTTTTAGCTTGAGCACTGCATAGTATAGTTGATCAAATTGCATAGCATAGTTGATCAAATTGGAATGACGGTCAGTATGTACATAGAAAAATCTATGAGCTTAAGTATTTAACGTTATAAAATAGAGTTACACTAGAACCCTAATTTATCATGAAGGATCACTGGCTTCACAATGCAGTGATAGTGTCTTTACTGTGTCACACCTGACCATAGTTACTCCATTTGTTTAAGCAAAACCAAAAAAAACAAAAAACAAACAAAAAACAAACAAAAAAAACCAGAAACAAAACAGCAAAAATGCTATGATTTTAGTTTACAAACTCCTAGATGTTTCTTGTTATTTGTTTTTCATGATGCTTCAATAGTCTGAAGGAATTTTCCCTTTTATTTTTTCTTTCAGTTTGCTTTTTCATTATGTGGCCTGGTAAATATATTTTACTGTTTGTAATATACTGTGTTTGATGGATTATATTTGAGCTAAAAAATTTTTATTGTAACTAAGGAATATTAAGCTCCATAGAAAGAATATTACATAGATTTAAAAAAAACTAAAGATTTATAGAGTTTTTAATTTATAAAAGATGGGTAGTTGTACATTCTTACCAAAGTTATAGCATAAGTAAATAACATAATGCTACATTTATATAATTCTGTGATTATAATACAAAAAATTATTTGGTATTGAATAAATAATTTTGAAATATACAGAATAATTGAATGATTATATTTCCTATCGGTTTTTACCTTGGTGCAATTCAGTATCACCAGTTAGCATTCAGAACAGAAACTCTTACTATGTTCTGATTCACAGTAGTTAATCTGTTTTTAAATTTCGGACACAACCTGAAATTATTCTCTCCTTCCTTTGTGGCTGCAGATGGTCCCTATCCATCCATCTGCCATTCTTGGCAAACAACTCTCCCAGGATGGTTATGTCTGCCTGGAGGTAGTTAAACTTATGTTAGCTGATCATCCACATGAAACCATGTGGCCACCCAAGCATCCTGCACCTTACCATTAGGTGGGCAGCATTAAGACATGTGACATTTATTCTGTCAAAGGGATCTGCTAAAAAAAAAATGTGTTTTATTATCTTAGATACACGCTTGAAACTAACATCAAGATAAACCAAATTTGGGTAAAATTTCCTTCACTATTTTCACTGAGTCAAAGGGAGTAATATTCTGTGACAATGAATGAATGAAGATGGATATTTTAAAATTTGGTGTTGTGAGAAAGGCTGTGTATTATTAGCAAAGTAATATTACCCTAATTTTAGAATGATAAGAACGTTGGTCAAAAAGTTTTACATGAAGTATGTTTCCTAAATAATATTATAAACCATGATTTTAAGCAAATGTGTGGCCCCTTACCTTCTGCTTCCTATAAGTGGCATATCTAGATACTAATAATCTCCTCTAGATGTAAAGAGGATGGTGTTCATTCATAATTCCTTGTTGTCATTGTTTCATCATTTTTATTTTATATTTAATAGGTGTGTCATAAGTATGTAAACATGTAAATGTCTGGTATACTTGGTGGTTAGAAGTATGCCAGATCCCCTGCACATGGAGTTACAAATAGTTGTGAACTCCTATGTGGGTGCTGGGAACCAGAAAGTGGTCCTCTGCAAGCAGAGCTCATTACCATGGAACATCTATATAGCACCTGTCTGGTTCTCAAGATGCAGCAATTACTCACATATTTTGGGATACCTTATTTTAATTTGTGTTAGATTTATGTCTTACTCAGGGTTTCTATTCCTGAACAAACATCATGACCAAGAAGCAAGTTGGGGAGGAAAAGGTTTATTTAGCTTACTTTCACATTACTGTTTATCACCAAAGGAAGTCAGGACGGGAACTCAAGCAGGTCAGGAAGCAGGAGCTGATGCAGAGGCCATGGAGGGATGTTCCTTACTGGCTTGCCTCCCCTGACTTGTTTAGCCTGCTCTCTTATAGAACCCAAGACTTCTAGCCCAGGGATGGCACCATCTACAGGGGGCTCTACTCCCTTAATCACTAATTGAGAAAATGCTCCACAACTGAACCTCCCTTCTCTGTGATAACTCCAGCCTGTGTCAAGTTGGCACACAAAACCAGACAGTACAATTTATAATGCCATCAGAGTCACATTCTTATTTCTTTAAAGAAAAGTAAATCTAGAAAAGAAAAAAGAGAATTAATTATTTTAGAGATTTATTTTTAGTTTCAGTTCTCTCCGAAGAAAGCAATTTCTCATTAGTAGACTGCAGACTGCAGATTTAACTAACCCATCATTAAAAGCGTACACATCTAAATGTATAGGATTTTTATTCTAAGTGAATAGAAGTGGATTACATATGCTCAGCTTTTGAGAATCTGAGTTTTTGAGATTTTTATAAAGCTTTTAAGAACCATCCAATGGTTCTAGTGGCCCAGCATTGACCTCATCACTATGGCTCTAGGAATTTTCCAAGTTCTAGGCTCAGATTTGAAACAAAATAGCTGTTATCTTATCTGTACAATATTCACAACCTAAGATGACCAATGTTTAATGCAATCAGGAATGAATGGAAGAGATGATCATTAGTAATACTGGAGATTGTGTTTACAAATCCCCATAAGGAGACCTTTTTGGTACCTTTTCTCCACAATGTTGAAAGAGGCGTATGACTCCCCTAAGTCATATGTTGAAGCTTCATCTTCATTATGATAACAGTTAGGCATGGAGTCTGAAAGAGATATTTAGGTCTAGGTAACAGATTCACAAATAAGATGTGCTACTTTAAACAAACACAAATAAATAGGTTGCCATGTCCATAATCTAAGAATATCAGAAAGAATCTATTTGCAAAAGTAAATGTGGGCCTAACAGAATAGCAGATCTTCCAGTGCTTTGTTATAGAATGTCCTAACATTCAGAGCTGTTACATGATTAAGTTTGCTGGTGAAAATGACAAATCTGTGCTGTTCGGTCTAAGCAACCCAAATGACTAGGACAGTTCTTCTGAGTAAGGCAAAATATCATAGTCCCTCTCTAAGGAATGGCTATAGCTGATCCCACCAAGAACAAAAAACTATGATGTTCAATCAGGGCAGTTTAATATCAGAAGCTGAAATAGGGATGAGGCTAGCCTGAACTCCAGATGAAGTTCCAGGACAGCCAGGAAGGACAACACAAAGAAACCTTGTCTTGAATAAACAAACAAACAGAAAAACACAACAAGCAAACAAAATAATGAAATAACTTATTACATTTATGTGATTTATTTCACATTATTTTGTAATTATTTTTTGTGTATTTTAAATCAGAGATACTGTGGCTTTGCTATTGCCTTAAGTTTCTTCTAGAATTGTGCTTCTAACTCCCAAATGCTGCGTTTAAAGGCTTGTGCCACCACTGCCAGGCTCATTTTAAATTTTAAACAAGTTACCAGCAGATATTTTTAGATTAGCCACTTAATAATTCCTGGATGGTAGAGAATGAAGAGAACTAAAAAGTATCTCTGAAAAACAAGTTGCCTGAGTAGTGATGGGCACGCCTTTAATCCCAGCACTTGAGAGGCAGAGGTGGGTGGATTTCTGAGTTCTATAGGCCAGCCAGGACTATAGAGTGAGTTCCAGGACAGCCAGTGATATACAGAGAAACACTAAAAAATAGATAGATAGATAGATAGATAGATAGATAGATAGATAGATAGATAGATAGATAGATGATAGATAGATAGATAGATAGATATAAAAAGAAATGAAAGAAATAAAAAGGAATTTGGTTTTGGTTTTCCAGAAGAGAATATATTTCTGTAAGTAGTAACCACCCCATTTAAGGATATGCAAAATCTCTATTATGTCTATTTGGATATCCTAATTTAGGAAAGTATTATAGATTTTTTTTTTTAAAGAAAAGTAAGTTGACATATCTTATATGGTTTTCATAAGTAGAAAAAAACCTGCAACTTTGAAAAATGTAGAAGTTCTAACATTGGCAATCACATTTTTCTCTGCAGCCACTGAACTATGAGAAAAAGAAGTCTTACACACTCAACATTGAAGGAGCAAATACACATCTGGATTTCCGTTTTTCCCACTTGGGTCCATTTAAGGATGCCACCATGCTGAAGATCATTGTTGGGGATGTGGATGAACCACCACTCTTTTCTATGCCTTCCTATGTCATGGAAGTTTATGAAAATGCCAAGATTGGGACAATTGTTGGTACTGTCTTGGCACAGGATCCAGACAGTGCTAACAGCTTAGTAAGGTATGCTATAATCTTGATTTCGTCCATACTTGAAGACGTGGCTTATGCCTTAAAGGAATTTAATGTGAATTAAAGTATAGTTAGCCTTAGATATGAGGAAGGCAAAGCCTTTATAGTTTTGCTATAGGAAGTATCCAAATGGGGGATTTGGCAGGAAAAATAGGCAGGGTTACAAGAGCAGAATGTAACCATAACATGTTAATCCAAATGAGCTTCTGAAGTAAAGACATGGTTGCAAGATTGTCATAACAAGGCAGTTACAACAAAAGGTAGTCTTATCAACATAGTCCTGGGTGGTCATATAACCTTTTTAAAGAAAGCTGAGGTTGCAAGATGGTGATAAACCACTGTCATAACAAAGACATGATTGCCATTTGACTGATCATAGGCTAATTAGCTTATAAACAGTGAACATTTTTCTCTTAGTTCTCTATGAGGATCTAGAGTGTCTGGGTTGTGGGGAAGCATCCCATGATTTATGACTAGCAACACATATCCTCATTCCTCATATGTTCAAAAAGGAGCAAATTGGTTCTATTTTGGGGAGGTCATCTCTGGCACTGGGAGAGTTCCAGTCTTATAACCTCAGACCTCACAAAGATCTTATCTATACCTATGCATTTTGCTCGATAGATATGTCTAGATGCTGGAGACACTGAATGAAAGAGATATAGAAAAGAGCTCAGGATATCCAGGTATAGTCAATAATGGGTACAGATGACAAAGGATTCTCTGGCACTAAATACAGATAAGGGTAAGACTGAGAGACCAATGCATCTGGACATGAATAGAAACTGAACTCATAAAAAAGAAATTTAAAACACGTTTTTGAAATATAGTGTCAGTCCTTGTAAGACAAGTGTTGCATGGTCATGTGAATGTGCCCACATTCATCCATCAATCAATAAAAAAAAAATTAACTAGCTCTTTGAATAATTTGTCCTGTGGTATTTCTAATTGTGAGTACATCCTGTTATTGGTAAGTGAATTGAACATTCACAGCATTAGATATTGCTCTAGAGAGATGATTGATACATTGTCTTCAAATGCTAATAGGTTTATTAGCATAACCATTATTTTATGTTTTATTTTGATTCAAAAAGTAAAAGGAATTCACTTCAGTTGCCTTGAAATAATTAGAAACTTTAAAGCTGTTGTTAGAGGGTATAATTTACATAACATTTGTAGTCGATTTTAATAAAAATGTGTCATTCACATAGGATTCAAGGTGCAAACAATGAAAACAAAAAGAGAAAACAATAACAATATTAAAAACAAGCCCCTTAAGTCTTTTTTTTCCCAGGGATCAAATGTTTGTAGTAATTAAGGGAGAGTACAGTGAAGGGATGTTCCTTGCCTTGTGCCAAGAAATGCAATTAGTTTCTCATTTGTAGAACTGATAATAAAAAAGATTTGCAACCTTACAGGAATTTGTGAAAATCTGCTTAGTTTTATTCTTTTCGCATCCCTTTTTTGTAATAAAGCTTATCAAGCCTTTTCGCTTTGTTTTGTCTTCTGTTTTTATTTGTTTGTTTAACTTAAAAATAACAGGCACTTTTCAGAAATGCATTCATCACCTTCTGTTAAAATAGACAAAAAATTAGAGGCTGTCAGCCTACAAACACTGAAAGGTCCTTGATTTAAACAACCTACATTTATTTCCTGGCTTATTAGAGATGAAATTGAGGAACCTGAGATACTAGGACTTAGAATATCCTGATTAGAGGATAGGATCACAGAAATGTCAACCTGTTGCTACCAGTTGGTTGACCAAACATAAAAACTTTGGAAATCTGTGACAAAGTCTACAAATGTTTAAAATTTATATTTTAAAAGGCAGTTTTGTTTTAACACATTAGACAAGGCATTGTAAATTTTAGATTTGCAATTTAAAGTGAGAATATTTTTCAGACACCACACAATGCCTCTCATGTATTTCAACCCTGAAATGAAAACAAAATGTCTATGTTTGAAAATTGTTGGAAAAGCAGGAATGTTTTTTTTAATTATTTAATTTATTTATTTTTATGAGATATTTTCTTTATTTACATGTCATATGACATCTCCTTTCCCAGTCCCACCCCAGAAAAAAAAACAAAAAACAAAAAAAGAAAAAAAAGAAAAAACAAAAACACAAACAAAACCCTGTTCCCTCCCCCTCCCCCAGCTCAACAACCCACCCTCTCCTGCTTCCTGGCCCTGGCATTCCCCTACACTGGAGCATAGAACCTTCAGGGGTTCAAGGACCTCTCCTCCCATTGCTGACAGACTTGGATATCCTCTGCTACATATGCTGCTGAAGCCATTAGTCCCAGCATGTGTACTTTTTGGTTGGTGGTTTAGTCCCTGGGAGCTCTGAGGGTACTAGTGAGTTCATATTGTTGTTCATCCTAAGGGGCTGCAAACCCTTCAGCTCCTTGGGTCCTTTCTCTAGCTCTTTCATTGGGGACCCTGTACTCAGTCCTCTACTTCTGTATTAGTTGGGTGCTGTCAGAGCCTCTCAGGAGACAGCTATATCAGACTCCTGTCAGCCAGCACTTGCTGGCATCCCCAATAGTGTCTGGATTTGATGATTGAATATGGGAAGGATTCCCAGGTAGAGCAGTCTCTGGATTGTCCTTCCTTCAGTCTCTGATCCATATTTTGTCTCTGCAACTCCTTCCATGAGTATTTTGTTCCCCCTTTTAAGAAGGAACAAAGACCAAACACACTTTGGTCTTCCTTCTTCTTGAGTTTCTTGTGGTTTGTGGATTGTACTTTGTATATTCCAATCTTCTGGGCTAATATCCACTTATCCGAGAGTGCATACCATGTGTGTTCTTTTGTGACTGGGTTACCTCACTCAGGATGATATTCTCCAGGTCCATCCATTTCCCTAAGAATTTCATAAATTCCTTGTTTTTAATAGCCGAGTAAAACTCCATTGTGTAAATGTAACACATTTTCTGTATCCATTCCTCTGTTGAGGGACATCTGAGTTGTTTCCAGTTTTTGGATATTATAAATAAAGCTGCTATGAACATAGTGTAGCATGTGTCCTTATTACATGTTGGAGCATCTTCTGGGTATATGGCCAGGAGTGGTATAGCTGGGTCCTCTGGTAGCACTATGTCCAATTTCCTGAGGAACTGCCAAACTGATTTCCAGAGTGGTTGTACCAGCTTGCAATCCCACCAGTGTTTTAAGTGACAGAAAGCCAATGGTTCATGAGTATAACTGGAGTCTGTTTTTTGTATAATTGTATATGTACACAGAGACAGTGGTTTGGTGATGATAGTGTCCTGCCATTTAGTCTTGCTATGTGAAAAATAAAATTTTTCATATAGTTAAGTCTTTCCATATAGAAAAAGTAATAACATGAATTAAATATTAGTAAATAAATGGAATATTATGGATGTTCTCATTATTGCCTAAATTTATATAAATTGACAGTTATAACTGAATTTTTCAACATATATAATAAGAAATAAACTTTTTTCCTTGAATTATTTTAAGAGAGCAGAACTATCAATAAAAATTTTAGTAATTCTTTCACATGGTTCTGATAACACAATTTGCTAACATACAAAGTGTAATCATTATTATATTTTGAACTGTTAGTCAGGTTGAAAATAAGTTTAGAGAGGGTGGCATCTTATTTTCTAAATATTGGCTTAAAATGTAAATGTTACATATCTTGTTCTGAGATTTATTACTACCTGCATGGGTCTATGCCAAAATCCTGTTTACTAAATCTTTTCTGGAATGCTGGCCTTCTTACACTCTCTTATAATGATCCAATAATTTAAGTTGGAATACAAATGTAGCATGCTCCAATAACTGTGTTAAAAACTCACAGGAAAATGAGATTTCAAAATAATGGCACAGTCACATTGACAACACTAAAGAAGCTAACTGGAAAGAAATAACTGAATAAATAGATTGAATATTTGACTCATTTGTATTGCAAAGATAATGTACCAAAAATAAATTTAAAATATTATCTAATTCCTAGTGTTTTATTTTTCAAGTGACAATTTAGTAAAATTTAGTAAAATTTAGATTACTGACAATATAGATACATTTATGTTGTTCTTTTAGTTCCATTTTAAGCATACCCTAATCAAAATAGTACCAGAGTTCTAAATATAAAGGTGATGATCAACCAGAACCATTTAATAAGAAATGAATATATAGAGACAAAGCAGTACCTTGTTTAAAACTAGAGGTCATTGCCTTAATTTTGTATTTTATTAGTATAAATGACATATTGCTAATAAAAGCACATAGATTGAGACTTTAGTTTATAACATCACATAGTTGACTAGACTAGCAGCTCTGCTTTTTCATTAATGAGCATTATCTTTAGATAGATTTGTTGAATTTTGGGACCTCAATCAGTCAATTATTGAGATTCAACACTATGGCCACCCACTCCTGGCTTGGATAACAATATAAACAACCTCTCAAGCTAATACAAGCATTTAGTGTATAATATATATATTCTGTGTAACATAATCTATGCTTGTTTGCTTAGTATTTCATTAGACACTGAAGTTTAACACCAGGTGTACTATATTACAAATGTTGATTTTGGAACATTTACTTAGAATGATTATTTTCTTGATATTTGTATGGTTAATGAAATTTATGTGCTAACCTTTTGAAAAGAACATTTAAAATTTAAAATCAGAGCTGTATGTCAGATATGTGACCATTAATTAAGCTGCAGAGAGAGCCAGGTTTCCAGTTATCCCACAAGTTGTGAGACATTAATGACTACTAAATTTTATTCAGCTAGTATTCATAAAAATTGAATGAATTATTCAATTTACCTTACAAAACAACTACCACAATGAATTCTCAATGAATTTTCTTTACTACATACATGGTGTATTTACAAATATATAAAAGATAATAACTGATAGAAACAAACAATATTCTAATACTCTTAGAGCAAATCAGTATAGAAATATACTTCTGACACATGCTTAAAATTAAGATTTTAATGAAAGAGAGAGCATAATGAATACAAAATAATACCTGTGAGGAATGAGATTTGTTATTGAAATGAAGAACAACTTTTCCAATACTCTTGAACATGAAAAATAATTACTTTTACCCTATACCTATAATATCCCAGGAAAATTGAGTGGCAAATAAAGAACTCAGTGATTTGTATAAAGTAACATTTGTTTAAAACAATACTTGATTAAAGACAGTCATTGATACTGACTGTTTATTATAGTCACAGCTTGTCTGTCTATTGGTTAAGTTAAATCTAATTTGAATAATAAATGTACATCTTGTTTTATTGAAGTTCTTTTATTTTTCACAGTGTTTCAAATATAATAGGAAGGTATAAAAATATATAATCATAACTCATAATTCTGTGTGAGAAAACAGTCTTCCAGAAGATTTCTTGCTAGGTAAGATGCAAAGAGAAGCACTTACCTACTAGTGATATATTAGCCAACATTGTAATTAGATTACATTGGCAACTCATCCAATTAGAATGTTTTATGGACTACTGAGCAATTAGCAATTAGCAAATTCATTGCACTTCCTATAGTCTAAGTCTAGAACATTATGAATACCTCACTTTACTAATGGTTAAATTGTTCAAGCCACTTTCAATAGTTTTGCTTTCATTGGTCATCAAGAAAAGGAATATGAAAGAATTGTGTGTTTTGTTTCACATTTTTAAAAGGATTCACTCATTTGTGATTTCACCCAGAGTTCTCAACCCACTATCAAGTGGAGAACCATATGGTGGAAGTCTGTATCAGAGGAAGCTCTTTGTGAGCATTAAACAATGTAATTGCATCAGGAAAAAGCTAGGGCAATAAGCCTCAAATGCCCACCTCTAACTCATCCCCTCTTTCTACTTTTCTCCACTTCCCATTAATGGAATCATATTATGAGTCCATCAAAGCATTGTTCCACTGATTAGATTAGATTAGATTGTACAATTAGCTTCATTGTGTAATTTTATCTTGAGTCATCCTGATATACACACCCAGAGTTGTATTCCATTAATTTCTTAGTCATTTCCTAATGCAGTCACACTGATACTGAAAATTTGACAGTACTTGTGTATTCTATTTTCATAGTTATTTCATATGTAATATATAAGTATGTATGATTGGCAGGGTTACAATGTACTATAAGCTGCTTATGTTTATAATTATTATTGACATGTGTCCAATATACATAAATGATTGGTTTCATAAGTACATTCACATTCAGCAATTTCATATTCTTTGACCATACTCACCACCTATACTTTCCTCTCTCTCTCTGCCTCCCAAAAGCTCCATATTCTTTCTCAAACACTCTTGCTTCTACATTATGGCCTTTATTACTTTCCATTTACTATGTGCACATGTGTATGAGTGTGTGGTTTAAAGTAGATTATACCCAAATGTGTGCAATACCTAATTACAGCCATTTTCACGAAAGCAACATAATTTTACTCAGTATGGTTGGATGAAATTGTATTCGTGTATAGTCCACATTTAACTTATCTAGTCATTGACAAATATCTAAGCTAATTCCCTAATATGACTACTGTAAATAGTGCTGCAACAAATATTTTGTGCAAATACTTCTGTGGTATATTGAGCAACAAATCAATAGGAGCTGGGCTAGTGTAAACCCAGAAGTGACACAGATGGTTTTAGTTTCTTATGAAATCCTCATAGTAAGAGTTCACCATGACGGGGCTATTTCATATTCACAGTATCAGTGTACAAAGTCTCCTGATTTCCCTAAAAACTCAGCAGCATTTATTATTTACTTTGCAGTGATTGTCATTCTACTGGAGAGGGATAGAGTCTCATAGGAGTTTCACAGTGCATTCACTGATAGCTAAGGAGGTCAAACACTTATCCATATGATTATTGGCTATTTGTGTTCATTTGTACATGTCCATGTTTGCTTGGGACACTGTATTCTTGGTTCTTATCCACCCTCATACTTACTTTCACACCCACTGAATTTTTTTTTACCACCTGCTCCCATAAAAAGGTGGCCCTGCTTTCAGTCTCTAAATTGCCTTTTATATTGGGTGCTATAGTTCCAATGAGTTGAATTTATGGTGATCAACTTTTAGTCCATATTTCCTTCTTAGAAAGCATACTCTGAATCCACACCATGTTTTGTCCTTTCTTCCCTTCTCTATGTCTATCTGCCTGACAACATGGTTATACTATGTCAGGCCCTCACTCTTTCATCCATCTCAGTAAGTAGATTTATCACTTGAGCAGCATAACACAACAGACACAGAACACATGCACAGGTAACAAAAGAGCTTCAGTGTACCTTTGTAGTTTTTCTGTTAATTTAGTCCTAGAATGAAATGAGACAATTACCTTTATAGAATGAATAGTCCTTGTCTTTGAGTTAAGATTGCTTGATGTATTAAAGTATCTTTTCATTAATTTAAAATACTTCTTATTATCTGTATGAGATAAAAACTCATTTTAATACAGTTTTATAAATCATTTCAATATTTCTTACATGTATATAATGTGCTTTGATCATTGCTGCATTTTAACTCCACCCAGATTCACAACCCATCCATTTCACTTCATGATAAATATAAAAACATAGAAGGTTGAATTTGTGCTGACTATACACTAATGGGTCTGGGTCATCAACTGGAACATGGTTCCTATGTGCTGCAATGTTGACTGGCTAGATCAAGGTGACAGTCACATGATATGGGTGTTTGAAAGTGATCTTGGGTGAACTGCAAGATTTTCTCTTAACTGCTGAACCTTCTCTCTGTCTCATGACCCACAAATTCACAGAATGTGTTACTTTTTTCTACGGTATTTTTAATATGTTTTTCGACTATTAAAGAACTGTTATAGGTTCTAAAGACTTTTAAGTCAATATAGTTAGATTTTAATTCACTTGATTTAATATCTCCCTTTATTGTGTTATATTGTTCTTAGTTATTATCACTTACAGAGACTTTTGTTTTCTTTCTTTCAGGTATTTCATCAACCACAGTATGGAAGAGGAGAGATTTTTCAATATTGATGCAAATACTGGAACCATTAAAACATCAAAAGTATTGGACAGAGAAGAAACACCATGGTACAATATCACAGTGACTGCTTCAGAAAACGGTAAACGGCTCTATGTATCCCAGAACAGAATGTTACTGTACATAAAATTATATGCAGAGATTTGTGTCCTGCAAGGTACTCCCCAATTTTTTGTCAAAATCTCTCAGAATGTATAGTTGAAGTCATTCAAGTATCTGCTTGTAATGAGTAAGTTTTAGAGTTTTTCATTCACATTCATCCCAGCATGAAGTTAGAAAATTGGCTTTATGGAATAATTAGTCCTTATCTTTACATCAAGAGTGCTTGATTTCCCTCTTAATCTTACTACTTTTTTCATGCACTTATACTTAACTTATGACACCGATTCTTTTCAATAAGGGTACTTATTATCTGACAGTTCAGCCCTGAGACATCACAATAACATCCTTGCTTGAATTAGCTCTTATAAAATTTAGGTGAAAGAGTTACTTGGAAAATATCAAACCTCTTTAAGCAAATCTTACAACCCAAAGCTGAAAACCTGGACACCCATGGAGGACACTACATAAATGCCTATGTTTAATAAATAAACTATTATGTTGGTATTCAAAAAAGGAAAATATGACTGTCAATAATATTAAACCAAAACTTATTAAGAGATTTATTTCCTTAATAATGGTGTCTTAATATGTTGGGAAATGAACAAAGTTACTATTTAGCCTCAGTTTAAAATTGTAGATAAAAATGGCATAAGTCTTTATAAAATATTTCAACACATGATAAAAACATAAATCTAGAGTAGAAATATTTAATAGCTAAAAAATACTGCTATATCAACTGAAATCATGCTGTTTCCTAAGGATGATACAGGAATAAAAAAAATGTTTAAAAGATGTATTTAGATATGATTGGTATGGTAGTTATCTTCCCATTTATTTATTTATTCACTCCCCTTCCTTCTCTCTTCCCAGTCATACTTTTACAAATCTCTACCCTCTTTCCCCTTCTCCTCAGAGAAGGTGAGCTCTCCTTAGGTACTACCTTTCCTGAAGCATCTAGTCCCATCCAGGAATAGGCACATCCTCTCCCTCTCCCAAACAAGTAGGCCAGGTAGGGGAAAAGGTATCCAACAGCAGGAAACGGAGACCTGGACAGCCCCTGCACCACGTTTTAGAGCCAGACATGAAGACCACAGTGCACATTTGGTATAATTGTGTTACGGGGGTTAGGTCCAGCTCCTATATTCTTCCCAGTTACTGATCCAGGCACTATGAACCCCCATGGTCCCAGGTTACTTGTCTCTATGCATCTTCTTGTGGTGCTCTTGACCACAAGGGCCTTGTTCACTTCTATTCCCCACTCTTCAACAAAATTCCACAACTCCATCTGAGGTTAGGATGTGGGTCTCTGAATCTGCCTCTGTTCCTTGGGGGATGAAACTTCTCAGAAGAAAGGTGTGGTCCGTCCCTAATTGAAGCATAGTAGAGTATCATTAATAGTGTCAAGGGTTATCTTTCTCTTAATGGAAGGGTCTCAAGTTGGGGCAGTCACTGTTTGGCTATTCCCTGTCTCTACTCCATCTTTATCCCTGAACATCTTGTGGGCCAGACAAACGTTGGGTTGAAGGTTTTGTGGGTGGATAGATGACTCCCTCCTACCTCTAAAAGTCCTGCATAGCTATAAGAGGTGGCCACTTCAGTGTCTGAATCTCCTGGTAGGAATCACACCTAGGGCTACCCTCATTGGCTCTCTATATCCTTCCCTGTCCCAGGCCTCTAGCAAGTCAAGGAGATGGCCCCTGCTGATTTTCATTTTTAACCCTAGCCCTCACCCACCTTCCTCACATCTGATCCCCATCCCTGTTACCACCTCTCACTCCCTCTAATACCAAGACTCCCTTTCTCCATCCACCTTTGATGACTATTTAGTTTCCCCTTCTGAGTGAGATTTGAGCATCCTGCATTAGGATCTCCTTATTACCCACTTTCTTTGGATTTTTAAAGTGTAGCGTGGTTGTCCTGCACTTTGTTGACATGGCTAATGTCTAGTTTTAAGAGAGTCTATATTATACATGTCTTTTTGGCATTTGGTTACCTCACTCATGGTATTCTCAAGTTCAATCTCTCTACAGAATTCATTATGTTCTTGCTTATAATAGTGGAGTAGTATTATGTGTAAATGAACCACATTTCCTCTATCTATTCTTCAACTGAGGGACATCTAGATTGTTTCTAGCTTCTGCCTATTATGAACAAAGCTGTTTTAAATATAGTGGAGAAAGTGTCCCTGTGTAGAGTGGGGCATCTTTTGGGTATATGCCTAGGATTGATGTATCTGGCTCTTGAGGTAGAACTATTCCTAGTTGTCTGAGAAACCACCAAATTGATTTCCAAAGTGATTCTACAAGTTTTCACTCCCATCATCCCTTGCTCTACTTTTTTGCCAGCATGTGCTTTCACTTGAGTTTTTGGTCTTAGCAATTCTAACAAACGTGTTTTTTAAGTATATAATTCAGTTGTTCTTCTACTAGCACAGTGAATGCTGAAACATCTTCATTTTCCTGCAAAGTAAGGGAAGCCATAGATATATCCCTGTTTTCTAGAATGGATTCTTATTAGTAGTTCCTCTGGAAAATTGTAGAAAAACAATGATTGATTCATCTTGTAGAATGAGTCATCAGGCTTTCATAGCTTCTCATGCCCAAATACAGTTTCCCATGTTGTGTGTCTAGCACATTTCTGTAAACTCTCCTTACTGCTAGGTTTCAGTGTTGTTTCACTTTTAGGTTATTAATGATGTTGTCATTTCCTTCACATGAAGATAGTAGGGTAAGAGTGTTTCCATTGCAATACCTTCAGTATATTATCAAGTATAGATGTGTTGTTTTACATGGTAACTTCATGCCTAACCACTTCACTGACCAACTATTTTCCTATAAAGCTCATTCAATTTTATATTCCTGCACATGAGATCCCAAATTCTTCATATTGCAATTGGCAGCCCTTATACCTTCTGCTGAGGGGGTGAAGCGATATCCTTGTGACTTGTCCCATATCATTGCTATAATTCCATGCAAATCCATGACAACCTTTGCTTATTCTGCCCATATTATTTACATTCTTTTTAAAAATCATAATTTTGATCAATTATTTGAGAATTTCACACAAGAATACAATTTATTTGGGTTATACCCTCCTCTCCCAAATCCTTCCTCTAATTCTTCCTAAATCTACAACCTCTCTTAATTGTTTCCTTCCAATTTCATGTACTCTTTCTTTCTTATAACCTGCAAAATCTGTTTTGTGTTGCCCACATACTCACAAATACGAGGCCATTCCCTAGAGCAAGACCAACCTACCTTGAAGGCCATTCACTAGATCATGGCCAACCTACCTTAACTATGTCATCAACTCTCCTTAGTCTTTTAGTCATGGGACATGGGATTCCCATTAGCTACTCAGCAACCATGCTGAAATGTTTCATGGCTTGTGCTTGTGCTTGTGCTGGCAGTTACTACTGTGAGTTCATGAATGTTTGATTCAGGAGACACTATGCCACTAAGTTCTTCACAGCCTCTAACTTTTATAATGCTTCTGCCTCTGTGTTTATTGAAATTATATTTTCATAATAATATTGGAAATCAGATGTTCTCTATATCCTTTAAATTGCTATTATAAAGGACACATGAATGTGTTCAATTCATATTCTGGATAATTTTTATTTGGTTAATATTTAGGCTAAATGTGTAATTTTGCATCCTTTTGGTTAATCATTTAAATAAGTAATGAATAATATTTAAAAAACAGGTGATAAGCTGGAACTAATGCATTAAATCTATAAAGGAATTTTGAAAGATTAAGTAAATCTTTCAGAAGAAAGAACCAATTCATGGGATTTAGGTAGGAATAGTTATTTACTTACTTCTGTACCATACTTAATTCCCAGTAAGAGTTGCATTAAGGAGAAACCATCTTATAAATAGACAGAGACATGCATGTATAAATATATATCATTTGTGGTCATTACTACAGGAAAGTCCTGGTTTTGTAAAGGTAAAAATCTTAATTATTTATTTGATTTTTTGATGCTTTTTCTTCTTGTGGGAAAAGAGTTAATACATATCTACTAAGTAAAATATTATAGTAAATTGTAATTTTCTGCACTTTATAGTTGGTAATAAAAAAGCCTTAGAGACCCATTACTGAAATATAATTTGATCCTAACCATAAACAGGTGTACAGAAAGAATAAGCACTAGTTAAGATTTTATAACCATGTTGGGAGATTGCTTTCTGAGAAGCACACAGGCTGGTACCTACTGCCAAGCATAAATGTCCTGTAGTATTGGCAGAAAATCTCCCATAATTGTAAGCCTTAACTCCAACATTAGCCACATGGGCAAAACATGTTCTCCTAAGGAATGCAGTTGCTATTTTTTCAGATTCTTTTAAAAACTCTTCTTACCATAATCTTTTCTAGAGTAGATTTCCTATAGAATTGCTTTTACTGGTTAATATTTAAAGCACTTTATTTACTTAATTTTTTACTGTGGGGATTATGCAAATAAGAAACCTCTTGGGGCAGAGAAGACAATTTAGGAGATGCAAAAGGACTTGGGCATGAGGGTGTGCAGCGCACATATAATCCTATGCAAACCAAATGTGAGGACAGAAACTGAGGCTAGCCTAGGCTATGTGGGGAGAGGCTGCCAAGGGAATAAGAAAGCTGTGGTTTCTCTCCACTGAACATACAATGTTATACATACAATGTTATAGTATGACAATGAAGAATTCAACCTGGGAAACTGTGTACATTCATTCGGTAAGGGCTGAAGTCAATCATAGGGACATGGACTAAATTGAATATGAATATGAGTTGATTTTTCCATCCTGTTGCCATTGTTCAGGTTTGTGAGGCCTCAGCCACCTAAGTACATAATAAAAGCAACAACAGTGTGACTGAACTATGCATGATATTATTTTCTTTTGTAACCAAAAGGAACTTTTGTGTAGGGGTCTCTGTGACTACCAAGGCATCCCAGGCAAAGTAATGATCCATAGTAGTGATGATGATAGTTCGTTTGAACATAATATTCTGTGCTGATTCAAACTTAGAAAGTCTGACCATGAGTTCTTTATTTTAGGTATGTGTGAACATAGCACAATTTGGTTAAAAACAGCAACAACTTTTTCTGGTGTTAATAATTCAATCATGTTTCAGCAATACATGACTACATCCTCTCTCTAAAGTACACAGGACATATTTCATAAACATGGATCCTACAGAGTGACTGGGAAAAACAAGCTCATTGTAAGGGACTGGGGTTGAGGTGGGGAATTAGTGTGATTTCAGGCACACAGAGAGCACAAAAGTCACAGTGGCATAAACCATGTCAACTCCCTCCCACATGGTTAGAAAACAAGTTTTAGAACTCTCCCCTTGAAAGGACAATCCTGTGTGTTTAACATTCCTAATTCTCTTCATGTTTATCTGTTAGCACTAGGACCACCATACCTCCTACATTATTGGACATCTGGCTCTGCCATGCTGTCTTTACTGGATATGCCATCTTAATGAATATTTCTGTGAAACATGGACAAGGGATATTACTATCAAAGTGACAGAACACTGAAGCATAACAAAATATATACATGTGAATTTACAGTACATCTCTGTTTATTTCTGTACATTAGATAATCCAATGACTTTTAAAAGCAAGCATTTGTCACCTATTTTATCTTACTGATGTTAATTTAAATTTTGTGAATTGTTTTTATTCAAATTGTGGGATAATATCGTGTTTATGTTTGTAAAGAGGGTACTACAGTAAGCTACATACAAAAAGTTTCCTATAAGTTCAGGACAAAAAAATGTTATTGTGTCATCTATCACAGTTGTTAGTGTGTTACTACTTTGTAAAAATCCATCTGTGGAAACTTGCACCGTTGAGAAATAGAAGCAAAGGGGGTTTGAATACAATGCATATATGATCTCTGGAGGGAATGAGGGAGGGAGGAAGTGAGTGAGGAATCTAGAGAGAACTGGGAGAGTCTGATTTACATAAGGCATTATTGACTCACTGCTTTGCAAGTCTTTACAGCTCTAAAATGCAGAGTTACAGTGTGAAGAGAGGCTGGCAGACAAGCTGACTTAGAATAATCAGAAGCTCATACTTCAGGGTGAGTGCTATCAGCAAGGGATTTCTTTGTTCCTTGAGAGGCTGTATTTCTGCTGTGCTCAGGTCTTTATGAATGATGCTCAAGTACAGCCTGAAGGACAATCAGCTTTGTTTGGCCTGTCAATTTAAATGTTAATCTCAACTAAAAGACTTCCATAGACACTTACAGAATAAAATGTGACTGGATACCTTAGGAGCCCATGATCCAATCAAGGAGACACATAAAATTCTCTTCAGCATGACATAAGCTTTCACGCTCATACTATTTGTGTTTTCCTAAATCTCAGTCAAGACTACTTATGTCTTTTTTTATTGATTGTGTTTTTTTTTAAAATTATATATTTTTACATAATATATTCTGATTTCTGTCCCCCACACCCTCATTTATTCCCTGTTCATCCCTAAAATGCTTACTCTTATCTGTGTGTAATATCAATTCATTGTTCCAGATTCAGAGTTTTGGGTTTGGTTTTAGATTGGGGTTTGGACTCACTTAGTTTATTCAGGACCATCTCTGAGCAGTGGAATGGAAGTATTCACTAGAGCAGGATGGTTGTCAGTGTGTACACGAACGTAGGCAGTAATTTCCTTTTCCCTGAACCTATCAACAGCTAATAGTTTGGCATTAAAAGAATCCTTGCCTCCTCCATCTACACCTGACTGTAGGGTCTATTCCTATGCATACACAGTGATGTCATCTACTTCTGCTGTGCAATCCTGATTGCAATTGCTATGTCCCACCTAGGAAATAGTATTTCAAAACCCATCTTCAGATATTGTGGCTCCTATGTACTCTGCATTTGAATCACCTTATAAGTGATATGCTTTATCACTCACTACTCCAATGCAGAGACATTCTGTTGTCTGTGATTTTATTGCTGTTGTGCCAGGGAAAAGTTAAGTGATCCCCAAAAACACACACAGGAGCCAAACTGATGCAACTGACAGCAGGGTCTTTATTCTATTTGAGCTAGCCTGCTCATGCCCAACACACCACCATCTTGCAGGACAGTTTTGGTGGTGGGAGAGCCTGGAATGTCTATCAGTGCAAGGCTTTATAGTAAGCAGCAAGCAGGGAATATGTGTACAAGCATCTAATTGGAAAGCTCCTGTTGCCTTTAACATAATTGGCTGCTGCTGGGAGTCATATCATAACCTTAAGTTTTGCTCCCATTTGCACTGGTGGTCTTTAGGCAAGGGTTTGTAACCTGGGGTACAGGTTTGTTGAGGGAATAACCTGGAGACACTGGTCTTGTTGAGGGTGAAACATAGAGACGCAGTTCTTATTGGGGGATTAGCCTAGAAACTGGAGTATGGCTCAGGTTTTTTAGGGGGAAGGGAGTGGGGAGGCAACTTGGAAACTAATGCCAGATACCAGCCTGTTAGTCTACCTGAGTTCAAACTTAGGTCAGGTTCTCTAAAATGGAGTCTGAATTTAAAAGCTTTGGCATCTCAATTGCCATATCTGTGAATTTCAAATTCTGATGTTCAGTTTAATTTAATTTAATTTAATATTTATTTAAATCCCAAGCGCTTCGCCTCTCCCAGTCACCCCTTTGAGAATCTCTACCCCCCATTTCTCCTCTTCTCTTCTGAGAGGATGAGGCTCCACTGTGTACCCTGCAACCCTGGTGAACCAAGTCACTGCAGGATTAGGTACATACTCTACCAGTGAGGCCAGACAAGGCAGCCCTGTTGGTGAGTGGATACCACAGTCAGACTTTAGGGCAGAGCCTCTACTCCCATTGTTGGGGGATACACATGGAGACTGAGCTTCACATCTGGTACATATATGCCTGGGTTCTCAATCCAGATAGCATAAGCTCTTTTATTTGTGACTCAAAGTCTGAGAACCTCTAAGGGTCCAAGTTAGCTGACTTTGTTGGTCTTCCTGTGGGATTCATTTCCCCTTCAGGGGCTTTAATCTTTCCCACAACTCTTCAGTGAGGGTTCTGGACACCAGTCCAGTGTTTGACTCTGGGTATCTTCATCTGTCTGAGTCAGCTGTTGGGCTTAGGCTCTCAGAAGACAATTATGCTAGGCTTCTGTCTGCAAGCATAACAGAGTATCATTGATAGTGTTGCAGACTGGTGCTCAAGTTGGACCAGTTATTGACTGGCCGGTCATTCCTTCAGTTTCTGCTCCATTTTGATTGTTGCATTTTTTTAGACAGGACAAATTTTTGGTTTAAAGGTCTGAGGGTAGGATGGTGTCTTTATCCCTCCACAGGAAATCCTGCCTGCCTATAGTAGGTGGCATCTTCATGTTCCATGTCCCCACTGTTAGGCATCTCTGCTAAGGTCACCTGCATTTGCTCCTGGGAGCCTCTGTCATGCCAGGTCTCTAGGATTTCCTAGATATTCCCCCAAACACCCCGATACACATCAGCTACAGATTTCTGTTCATTCTCTCTGCTTTTCCACATACTTGATCCTGCCTCCCATTGCCCTTACCATTCCCTCTTACAAACAGGTCCCTCCCTCCTTCTACCTCCCATGACTATTTTGTTCCCCTTTCTAAGTGACATTCAAGCACCCTTGCTTGGGCCTTCCTTCTTGTGTAACTTATCCTTCTTTAGGTCTGTTGGGTGTATCAATAGGTTGCTAGGGACGTGAAATGGTTCCTGCCACTTGGACAGGGCCCCAGTGTGAACTCCACAAGTGTCAATGGCTGCTGTGTGTATAAGGCTTGTTTTGTAATAATGTACATATTTGCTGGAACCAGGGCTAGCAGTGGAGGACTTCTTCCTTCTGAGGAATGTCCTCAGTGTTAATGTTAATGAGGATAAGAAACAGCAGGAGTCCAGGGAGAGTCTCAGCAAAATGATAAACACTGTGACCTTCAGGACTGCCCTTAAGACTTTGGGCAAGAGCTCTAAATACATAAATTCAAAAATATATAATTTCTCAACTTTGCAAAAATAAGGGTATAATATGAATTATGTGAAGGGCTTCCCGAATCTAAAGGAACAAAAGTAGCCTTGCTGTGAACTGACTTGTTAGAAAATAACTAAGGGAGGAGGTAGAGAGAGTTAGGGAGTAATGATCTCAGGAGATCCACCCAGTTATGATTTTTGTTTATGCATACAAAGACAGATGAACTCCTGAGTTTGGGGTCAGCTTAGAGCAGAGCAAGGTTAGGACTAGGCTGGGTAGAAATGGTAATTTCAGGATAGGGTCCACCCAACTAGCTTATTTTCGGTGCTTAACAAAGGGAGACAGAACACTGAATTCTTTTGCAATGTTAAAAAAAAAAATGTAAACTTGATGTCTCCTAATAAAGGGCTGGAGAAAGGGATGCTGATTCTT
>NW_022196914.1:19110842-19139021 GCF_008632895.1 Mastomys coucha
AACCTGGAGTAAATGACTTAATTGACATGTAAAATAAAGAGGGGACTTGGGTTCCTTAGAAGAGCTATCCAGGAATTTTTTAGGATAAAAATCGAGAACTGATTGGAGAACTGACTTAAGCAAGCAGGATGAGGAGAGAAAGAACTCTTACAATACCAAGCAAGCAAGGCATGAACAGAGATGTCAGAGAGATCTTAGAATGTAAAGGTCCAAGATTCACTGAAGAATGATACCCCAGACTCCAACAGTATGCAAAAGCAAAGAGCATGCTGGGGTATCCCATTTACCACAATGTTGATGCCTGGTAGAAACTCACAGGCCCAATTTAAAGCACATTTGGTGAATTCCAGGGATGGGTAGGTGACATTTATCTTCATTGGTTGGCTAGAGCCGATCTCTAGGGACATTCCAGAACCATTTCTGGGGGTGAAGGGCCTTGACAATGTTGCTGGCTAAGCCTGGAAACTGTTGCTGACTTATTGTTGGTGCCTGAGGCCAGGTGGAGGAGCAGCTTCTGATGGTAGGTCAGTTTCTGATTGGCTGCCAGAGGCCTGAGGGGTTTTCCAGTTACTGACTTGCCAGTACTTGCCCAGGTCTGGGAAACAGAAATTTAGGCCGAATCTCCTGACCTACCACTTTGAAGCCTGTCATGGAGTCAGTCTGTTTCAGTCCTCTCAAGAATAACAAGCAACCAGGACATGGGCAGAGAGATCTCTTAGAATAACAAGCAAGTAGAATATAGACAGATAGCTTGAAAGAGAGACAGCAGAACATAGAGAGAAGCAAACTGGAAACGGTGTATCAATCACAGCACAGGTTGTCAGCTTGGACCCAGGGTTTGACTTTGAGTCATTCTTTTCCCCCACCCCCACCCCCGCTCCCAGACACCCCTTCTCTCAGAATTGCTTTCCAAGCCAAGACTGGTCCTTGGCAATCTTGGGTATTCTGTATTGCTAATATCTACTTATCAGTGAGTACATACTATGCATACCCTTTTAGGCCTGGGTTGAGTGAAACCGGCCTGCAGTCCCACTTGGGTCTGTGTTCGCTTCAGCCGGAAGTTAGGCAGGACCTGCAAAATGAAAAGGTGGAGAACAAAGTGGCAGACGCCAAGTAAAGGTCTATCAAAGCATCTATTTACTTGGGGCTATTTCGAGCTTATATAGGCAGGTAAGGACTGAAACCAAAGTCTCTAAAAATAAAATATATGCATAACATAAACATTGTGGGAGGAGTCAGGAAAGAGTCAAGAGGGAGTCAGGAGGGAGTCCCGAGCAAAGGTCACCAGTGGCTTGGATGTCTGAGGATTTCCCCAGGCAGTAGGAATTGTTGCAGGTTGTAGTTGTATCCCAGTGTGAATTTCTCTGGCAACTTCTTTCAGAGATAGTCTGATAGTTCTTTCAGCTGATAGTCTGCAGGTCTTTCCTCTTAATTCCCCAGGTGACCGCATCGGGCTAAAACCGCCACAGTCAGGAGGCTGAACTGAGTGTGGAAGGCAACACTGGGTTACCTCATTCAGGATCTGTTTGTCTACAAGATTTATGATGTCCTCCTTTTTTAATAACTTCTGTATCCATTCTTTGGTAAAGGGACATCTGGGTTTTTTCCAGTTTCTGTCTATTACAAATAAAACTGCTATAGACTTAGTGGAGCACATGTCCTTATGGTTTGGTGAAGCATTTTTTTGGGTATATGCCCAGGAGCAGCAGTATAACTGAGTTTTTTTGAAATATATGCACTATGGGTTTATTCATAGCTTCCAATTATGCCATGTTTTTATAATTATTACTATTTTCATATTTTAGTTTTCTGTTGGGCTTTAGAGTTATTTATCTTTAGAACTATTCAAAGTTAATAATATCTAGAAAATTCTCAGCTTATTAGAAAAATGTTCAGCTTCTTCTCTAGACTAATTTTCTGTAAGGGTTAAGGATAGGCAAATAATATCACATTACAAGCAACCAAGTACTTTGGTTTCTACTATATTGTTACCATTTTGCTCATAAGAACCACCTCTAATTTAATTTAGCTGAACAGCTTACTTAGAAATACTTATTAAAATTATTGATACAAGTATCTTGATTAGCATAATGTTGTTAAATATAAGAATATTCTCTCTTCCTAATTTTTTCCTCTATGGAATGTGTGGCTCACAAGATTATGCACACCTCTCCTTCCCCCAATTTCTCCCTCTTTCTTTTTCTTTTTTCTTTTTCCTTTTCCTTCTGGCTTTCTCTTTCCCTATGAAAAGCCATTTTTATATGTTCTGGATTTATTGTGTCTTTTCTTCTCATGCAAATATGTTTAAAGACCAAGGACTCAAGTTTTAAATTTAATTCAACTGCTCAACTAGTAATTTCAGGTGGTACAAATTAAATTTAGGAGTTATGAAGGTAGTCCCAGTTGCTGTTAATCTGAAATTATTTTTAAGCAGGTGCATATAATAATTCAAAAATCTATTAGCAGAGAATGAACGGTTTCAAGTTCCCAGAGCTTCTACATATCATTTTGTTACTGTCACTATGATATTTTGATATATGTCATCTGTCTTCCACAAATGTGTTCATATTATCAATTTTACTTAGCACTCACAGAGATCCTAATTGGCACAGTTTCTTCCCTTGGCACACAATGGGAATATCAGCAATGAAATTGGAATTGCTTTCACCAATAGACAAGAGAAATCAAACACTTATCTGGAAATCTGTGCATGTATATATATGTCAATGTCTATGCTGAGGAGTGACAGGCAAAATTTATACTCCAAATAAGAACTTAAAATATTAGGAATATTATTCACACATCTTGTTAAATGACTAAAACAAGATCAGTTTTAGTGAGTAGTTCAGATTCAAGGCCGTGTAGGAAATAGCTGGATAGATCTTGGCTATGACTTTTTATTCAGTTGTGAACTCCAGGCCACAGGACTGTACCACCTGACATTCAGGACTATGTCTTTCTGTCTGCTCAGTTGAATTTTCCTACAAATCTTCTCTCACATATTTCACATCCATTAGTGTATTCTTAGTAATTTGAAATTCAGTGGAGATGATGATAAAGTTTTACTTACACATGGAAGAAAGCATTTTATAATAATATAAGTTTTGGGGTAGAAGAGTTCATAACACCTTGGAAGTATTTAACAAAACTCCTTAGAATATTTTGATTTATTAAAAATTGAATCAGTTTTCTCTAGATTGAGAAGACATCTATTAATTTACAAAGCACTTAGGAAAATGGTTTGAAATTTTGTTGGATCTGATCTATTTCCTCATTTTTAATGATTCTTCAGTTTGTGACATTTTTATGTTGTTTATTGCCTTGAGTTTTGTTGCCTTATAGTCAATAACTTTAATTTCTATACTTTATGCATGCACAATAACATGAGTATCATTACAGTATCATTACATACTGGAGGACATGCATTCTCATTCACATCCCAGAAAGAAAAAGCACTTCTTGTTTTTGTAGGTAATCATGCTGCTTTGAGATATTTTCTAGGATAATTCAGATTTTCTGCCTTTAAAATCTTATCTAATATTTAGCATGTGTCCATAATTGTAGGGACTCTTGTAGGGATGCTTGTAGTTATTTATATGGTGCTTAACCTACTAACTACAGACTATCAAGTTCCATATTTTCATCTTTATTTGTTGACCAATTATAATGTATATTAAATTTTAATTTTTATATTGAGCTAATAAGTTAATGAAGTTGATAGCTTATTGACTGTGACATACTCTAGAAGAAGGTAAAACAAGTTTGCAAATTGAAAAGAATAGCTATATATTTACTCATTTTTATTTGAAGTGTTAATAATTTTACATTAGTTCAGATATGCAACCAACTACCAAAGACAAGCCAAACTGCCAAAGTTGGCTTGGAGAGTTATTCTGAGGAAGGGGTGCTTGTGAGTGTTGAACAAAGGACTCAAAACAAAATCATGGGTCCAAGCTGATGGCCTGTGTTCTGATTCAAATGTCTCCCTAGACAGCTATAGACAGCTATAGCTATAAATCTATAAATCTATAGACAGCTCTCTTTAGATAGATCTTGGGTTTCTAGTCTTTTCAGGATAGTTTTCTTCTAGAAACAACTCTCTGCTTGAAACAATTCTCTCTTGTTATAAAAAACTCTAAAGGCTCTTGGATAGCTCATGAATTTTCATACATATATGTGTGTATACATATACATATACATACACATACACATATACATGTACATACATGTATAATGAAAAGTAAAACTCAAATGGGGATATAATTTTATAGTTGAAGCAATTCACAAGAACTATGTATTGTATACTTACTCTTTTACAATTTTTTCTATAAAAATCCTTGCATTAATTAGGAGAGTGACTACTATGTGTTCTTAAATAAGAAAGCACATTGATTTGGTTTTACTTTTCTAAAGTTTCTTCCATCACAGGATAGTGGCATGTAATGAAATGGGCAGATGTTTCTACATTTCTATGATTTAAAAATTCATACCCATTTGAAATCACTTCCAAATTCATTGTGCCAGTCATAGAAGCCAGAGACACTTACCGTCTAACATTGATCCTCTCTACTTATTGCCTATTTGTCATTTATTTCAATCTTTGACACTTCTAAAACACCAAATAAACAGAAACTTAAAGTTCATAAGAAAGACCTACTGAATGTGTTTATATACACATACATTTATTATCTTACTATGTGCCAAGCATTATGTTAACATTCTTTGGTGATCCATACTGTAACAATTTCTTGAGAAATGTATCATAGCTTTGTTATATATCTTTTCCAAATTCCAAAACCTTGTAATGACCGGAAGCAAGATTTGCGTGCAAACAATATTACTCTAGACTCTGTAAATTTAAATATTATTCATGCCTATTCTATTAAGGCAATTTAAAGTCTTACTAGGAAGAAAATGATTTGTAATATATAAAGTACATAGACTTTATTTCAATAAATAAAGATAAAAATTATATGTGACTAAGTAATAGAAACCTTAACAGTTGTCCCTTGATATATGCTCTGTGTGTGTGTGTTGGGGGGGGGTTCAAGCTAGGCTTAAGAGCTCCCTAGTTTGATTTTGACTTATCCACAAATCACACAAATTAATTGTGTTCATTTATGGACATTTAGGGATATGAATATAAACTGTAGATGTAATATCATGATCATATCATATAAACTATCCTCTCAAATATTTATCATGATACTAATTGGTAGCTAACTTACAATAACACTAATCATATTTCCAACCACTGGATTATGCTACAGATTATTTTAAGTTTTGGGACTGGCAATTCTACAATCCATTTTCATTAGTCCAACTAAGATAACTAGTATACTTAGCGCTTCTATCATGACAACTCATTTTGACAATCATTTGGGTGCACACATTTTTTCCAGGGCAGAATTTCCTTTCAGTTCTTTCTATGGTATATTTTTCTGTTTAAATTAAAATGATATTTTTATATATTTGCTTTATTGAAACACCTGTATGAGTAGATGCACGTGTGAACAAGTATAGATCAGCTAAAATGTACAGTGATTTAGTTCTCATGTCTTTTACCAAGATACGATAAAAGTAATATGTTTACGAGAAGAAAATCTACTTTGATTTCTGTTCTTGCTGTGGTAGGTCACAGCGGACAGCTTGAACTCTTAAGTTATCCACAGTAATTGGTCTGTCCTCAACTGTTTTGTGATGTGATGTTGTATAGATCAAGCGAGTTAAAAATTTTCACCACAGGTTATGATCTAGAGAGATGGCTTAGCAGTAGGAAAAACTTTTTGTTATATCAGAGAATCAGGGTTCAGTTCTGAACAGCCAATTTGGCTGCAAACAACCACTTTTTTAAGGGAACCCTATGAGATCTGACGCAAATTCTACCTACTGAAATTACGTTCCTACTCATGGCCTATACATTCACACAGACACACACACACAAAGGCATGCTTATATAAAATAAAAAAAAATAGATTGTTAAATTTATCATGGGTTCTTTGGAATTAACTCATTTAAGTGTTAAACAACCAGCATCATTTTGCTAAGTTATAACTCAATATGTCCTTTTCTCTCAAGAAACATAGATTTCTTTTCTATCATCAACTGTCTGATATACCAGAGTAGTATATTCAGAGTTTGCTTACTTTCAGGATAATTTATGATGCACAGTAAGAGATTCACACTTGTTCTTTTCCCCTGAAACAGAAAATTGTTTTCATGACTTGTACTTCTGAACTAGATAATCTATTGTACTTGGAGTATTAATTTAAATACTACACAATAGTAAGATGCACACACACATGGAATCAAGGTCTGTAGATTCATGTAGTGTGCAGTGTAAGTTCAAAGTTTTCTTAAGATGAATAATGAAATTTGGATTTTTTTAAAAGTGATACAAGTGAAAAGAAGGTAAGGCAATTATAAAATCTCAGAGAATTTCATACAAAGCAGAAATATTGCTATATTTAGAAATCTTTAAATGTTTTTCAACCTGTTCCTTCACTTAAGTTGCTTTTAGGCTTCTAGAATGACTCAATATGTGGCCTTTGTATAAACATTCTAGCACAGGCCTAAAGCAATTTAAATGCATTTTAAAATATAAGCCTTTGTAAGTTTATGGAGAAATTGGTTATTGGGAAATGATCATACTGATAAATACTAGAAATACTTAATTTGAAATTATTTTAAGCATTGTTTCCTAAAACATTTTTTATGATTTTCATATTTGAAATTAACTGAACAATTTTCTGTTATTCATGATGTTATAAGAAAATGGTAGCCAGGTGATGGTAGTGCACACCTTTAATCCCAGCACTTGGGAGGCAGAGGCAGGTAGATTTCTGAATTTGAGGCCAGTCTGGTCTACAGAGTGAGTACCAGGACAGCCAGGACAAAGAAACCCTGTCTTGAAAAACTAAAAAAACAAAACAAAACAAAAAAAAGCTATTGTATTTACATTGTTTCATGAGAAAACCAGAAATAGAGAGAAGAGATTTTTTTTTTTATTTCTCCTACTATTGATGTATTTGGGTTTCTTTTTAGAAATAAATACTTCCATTGTTGGTGAAGTTTTAGGATGTACAGAAATATAATTATAAATCCAAATTGAAATGACAGTGTAAGAATTGATCATGTCATGAATTTATATATTCTACAAAGATGAAAGCTAAGCTAAAAAGCTGTTCACAGTTGTTTTGAATAAGAATAGTATTGCATTAAATAAATGGTAGAATTCAGAAATATTAAAAATATCAGGGAACACATTTCAGCTAGGTTTTCTTGATCTAACTGGATTGAATCACTTTTGCATGGTTAAAGGATGGTTTCTAATTTATTTTATAATCATTGTGAAGAGCTACAGTTTCTAATTTCAAATAAGAAATGATTTATGATTTACAGAACAAAGACAGTGTTCATTTCTCTAAGATCAAAGGCTCAACTTAAATTTGAAGCCTCTGACTGATGTTACTGTCAAGCAGTTACACTGAAGACCTACAGGGAATTGTTGGATTTGTGTATAAATTGGACAAATTCATGTCTTCAATAAAATGGGTTCCTTTTAAGTAACTCATTTCAGCCAGGAACTTGGAGAATGACTATGAAACAAATAAATAAAAATTATCCTCACTGGATAAAAACTAGAAAATTCATGAAGAATATTTTAAAAGATTTAATTCTACTTTCCCCTCTTATGCACTTGTAAACAACATATATTTTGTGAAATATTTTTTGATAGTTTAATTTTCAATCACTTAATGTTCATTCAATAATTTATTATAAATCATTTTGTCTGTTATAAAACAAAACTTGAGGAATTTTCAAATATAAGAAAATCATATTATCTGTACTAATACCTTATTTAAAATAATATTGTATTACTTGATATAAAAACAAGATCAAATAAGGTGAATGTGAGCAAAAAAATAGGAGCGAATATACATAACATGGCCTTTCCTAAAAACAAAGATAAATTCATGAATAAAACAAGTCTAATATAAATACAGGACTGGCTCAGCATGTGAAAAGTTTGCCAAAAGGCCTGAGAACCGAGTTCAAATTCCAAATACAAGAGAGAAGGAGAGAACTGACTCACAAAAAATGTCCTTTGACTTTCAGGAGTGCTCATGGCATCCATATGCTTTCATTCTCCAACACACAAATGCACACACACACACACACACACACACACACACACACACACACACACAGCATGGGGCAGAAAGTGGAAATAAAATACTATAGATAATTTGAATCATGTACTAATCATCACATCACAATTTTTGCAGTGATATTATATGATTTTTGTAACATTAATTTTAAAATGTACAATTAAAAACACCCAAACTATCTTCATTTCCAAACAAGCAAATATGATGACAGAGAAAATGATATTTGAGTATTATGCCTGCCCAATGAATTTTTTATGATGCGTTAAAGGGAACATTTGGAAAATATTTTTTAATAATCAAAAAAATTTTTATTGTAGTTCCTCTTATCCACTGGAATTATAGGGTCATCCAGAGAAGCAAAAGAATGTTCCTGCTCTGTCTGGATCATATAAGAAAATTGAATGAATTTTACAGAGTTGAAGGTAAAACACTTGAAACAGTTTGTCCAAATAGGTTTCTAAATGCAATGAGAAATCTCATGAAAAGCTAAACAATATCACTGGGAATCAATTGAAATTCAAGTGTTGGGAAGGAAACAAAAGCTGTACATTTCTGTGGTCCTGCAGAAGTCAAATTGGCATTTTTCATAAGAAAAACAAGGTAACATTGGTTTAAGCCCAATGATCTGCAAAGTATTGACTTCCCTGCCTATGCCAGCAATCCAGTGGAATCTTTGCTAAGCTCAATGAATCTGCAGTAGTTTCGCTGAGGACTACAGTAGCAAATGCTGCATAGACATTCCCCAACCTGAAGTCCAAGCAGTGCTATGGCAAAATTAATAGGATAGAAACTGCCAGGACACATCATTTCTTGATTGCTCAATCTCTTGGTAAGGATGATGTCATCTGCTTGAAGGATCAGATTCATAACTTCCATATTGTTACAAATGAGATCAAGTCTCTGGAGGCTGTTGAATTTATCTTTTCTTCATGTGGGATGAAGAAAATGGCAGCTCTCTTTGAAGAAGGTGAAGGTCCTGGCAACCGAGAAGACCAGAAAGGAGTCTTGTTGAAAGGGTAAACTAAGTAATTCACCATGGTATTTTTGTAATGAGTCAGTTAATAAACAGTGACTACTTGGAAAAGACTTTTAAAACTTATTGTAGTATTTCAAAAATATTCTAGCATCAACCTAAACTGATTATAGGGTCTACAATGGAATCATTTGGGCCCAACATGCTGGCTCATGCCCATTATCATTATTCCAACACTTAGGAGAGTAAGAAAAACATACCACCAAAAGCACAAGACATAGCAGATCAGTATGACTACACCTTGAGCTCCAGACTACCTCTGCTGCAAGAAAATTCAACAATCTGCACCTGGAAGCTGGGAAATTCGATCAAGGAGGAACTTCCCATCACATTCAGATTCCTGTGTTTGAGTCTCCAGGACAACAAAACACACTATAATATTAACAATCAACAGGTGGTAGCAGGGTTATCAGAAATTCACAGTAAACTTTTGCTACATACCAGAGGCCAGCCTAAATTATTTGAGATTGTCTCAAAAAACAAAATAAATCAAAGAACTTTTAACCTTGAACTGCCAAGTATAAACCCATGTTTCTGCTCATTGCATTTACCGAAATTAGAGAAATATGACTGTTATTTTTAAAGTATTCCTTTATTGAATTTATTTTTGCATAGGCAATATTATCTTTTTTTAAACTAAAAATGTAAACTTTTTATTAAACAGCTAAAGTTTATACTATAAGCCACCAAAGGCAGCATAAAACATTAACACAAGAACTTTAGAAGTAGTGACAGGTATGTCTGTGAAATCAAGGCTATTCTGGTCTACTTCTGAACCAACTATATAGTATGATCCTAAGAAGATATGTATGTGAGCAACGGTGACTCTGATGGTGTGACTCATTTGCATATAATGAGTGCATATTATAGGATCAACCACAGAATTTGCAGCATTACATACTTTTCTAATTTCTCCATTGACATGAATAACCTGTCCATTCTGCTTTGTCCCATGGTCATGGCTATAATATTTGCATGATGACCCAATTGCATTTTATAAAAAACTTAATTAAAGCCTAAAATAGCAAATTTGCAAATTTCCCACCATTGTAGAATGCTTGAATTAGTATTTAAATATCCCTGATGATAAAGCACTTTAACACATTAAAAGAATAATTAAAATATGAATTTTAAAATATGAATAAAATAATACAGCATAGAGCAACATTTCAAATCTGCTTCAAACAAAGTATGTAACTTCACTGTACCTGATTGTCAGAATTTAGTATATGAAAGAGGTCAGGCACATGTCTGGAGTGTTCTTGGAAGGTGAAGGGAGAATGGTAATGAATGGATTGTAGAAAACTATTAGCTCTATTGCTTTTAGTATGTTTTATATTCTAATAAATTTAGTGTGATCTCAAAATCTACATAAAAGACATTACATATAATAATGACAAATATAGTTTAAATAAATATCTTCATTTAAGAATTAATTTAGACAGGACCTGCCTGAAAGTTTATCCAGTAAAGATGCAGTCCCACATGGCAGAAGGAGAGAACTGATCGCTCTAAGTGTTCTCTGACCTCCACAAATACATTTTCGCGCATGAAAAACACATATGTATGAACATGCACACACTCACATACATCCACAAAAAGATATTCTCATACACAATGTACCTTTAATTTTTTTAAGCAAACAGTAGTGTTACTACTAAGTGTATTGACCTATAATATTCATATGTATATTTTATATGTGTGTGTGTGTGTGTGTGTGTGTGTGTGTGTGAGTGTGTGTGTATGTGTGTGTGTATGTATATTTTAGGCTTTCCCCTGACACTTAACTTTTTATTATTTGAGCTTTCCTGTATTACATAATTTTTATATGGAGATATACGCTTCTGACATTTCTGAGAAAATAATTCAGTCTAGGATTTACCTTTACATTGGTTTGCACATAATGAATATGTTGCTATTCATTTTTATTCCCTATAAACACAGTACTTATTGACACTTTGACACATGTGAAATAAACACATTGTACTTATTGACTTCATTCATCTCTTGTTTGAATCCTATTGTTTTCTTTTGAAATTGTCATTAGTTGTTCTAGTGGTATATGTATAAAAGAAATGAACTCTGCATAAATCCATAAAAATTGTTAGATGTTACAAAAATGCAGAACCAAAAAATTATATGTGGGCCAACCTTATTTTTACATAAGGTTTGACAACAGTACAATTATATGTCAATGTAGTCTGCACAGAATGCAGATAAATCTCCAGTCATTCAATGATATTGGATTTTTCCAATTCTGATTTATATTTCCAATTTCTTTATATATTTCCAATTTATTTATTATTATACTTCCAATTTAAATTATTTTTAATTTTTAAATCCTTTTTTGTGTTGTTCTGGTATTTTGTTCCTCTCTGTAGTGCAAATGCCTCTCCCACAGGAGGATTTTGAAAACAGGTCTTTTGCTACATAAGTGAAGAGGTGATATGGTGATACAATCCCCAGACTTCAAGCTTGTCACTGTTACATTTATGACTATTATATTCCTGGTTAAACTTTCACCTTAATGATATATTCATGTTAATATTCTTTTCAAAATTTATGTGTACTTTGAGGCTACACATTCATGTCCCTCAAAAGATGTATTAAGGTTCAGTGTAAAACTGGTCAGCATAAATAATTCTAATTTCTCATTGTAATACATATCAGCGTTAACACCTTTTACTCATTATTATATGGATACCAAGTAGAATAAACTCTTTTCTTGATGGACATTTCCCCCTCCACGAGATTTCCTACAGAAATGGTCAGGGTCCTCAGTTACCCTGTGCTCTGTTTTCTGTTTCTCTTTGACTGTGTCCTGAACACTGCCATAAAACCTACTTTTAGTATGATACAAAAGATTCAATAAATCATACATCAAGTCTCTTTTATTTTTCCCTTACAAGTCTGAATAGCCTTTGCGTTTATGAATTTTAGAATTAAATAGCAGTTTTATAAGACCCTTTAAGGGGTTTTTATTTAATTATAGTGAATCCACACAGGGATATGGGAAGTTTTGCTTATGTTATTTTTCTATGCTTAAGCACAGACATAATAATGATATTAATTGTGTTTTTTGTTCTTCAATAAAATTCAATAAAACCTTCTGAATTTAGAGCTCCCAAGTACTTTATTAGACTTACTCTTCAGTTCCTTTATCTCTGGTTAATTGGTTTTATTAATTTTCATCATTAAGAATATTTTATGTTAAATGTTTTTCAATTTAGTTTGCCACTAGAATGTCACAAGAATGCATTTATTTCTTGTTTTCTGTTTCCATGTTGAGTGGTTAAATGTGTTCTTTAATTAATTTTCTACCTTGAAAAATCTTCTATTTATTTGAAAATATTCATCACTGTTTCTGGTTACTCATTTGTCAACATGAAACAAAGAAAGAGAAATCATAACAACAACAAAAATACTCCCATGCGATTGGTGTGTAAGCAAATCTATAGGTCCTTATCTTGGCTGATTTGGAAGGTCTCAGCCAACTGTGACTGTACCAGCATGGGGAATGTGCTCTGGGTTGTACATTCCAGAAGAATGTACAAGAAAGAAGACTGAGCAAGCAACAGGAAAAAGCTAGGCAACAGCAGCACCCATCCATGCCCTCTGATTCAGTTCCCATCTTCAGTTCTTCCCCTGACTTCCATTGATTTTGGACTGGGCTATGAAAGTGAAAGCAAAATAAACTTACTCCTCTAAGAGTTGTTTCTGGTCATAATTTTTATCTTAGCAATAGAAACTTAAGTCAAACACTGTCCCTTACCTCTTCATTTCTCTACTTCTTTCCCTTGCTTCCAATATTTCTTTGTTGCTATTTACACAGCTCTCATTTTATATGTGTGTGTGTGTGTGTGTGTGTGTGTGTGTGTGTGTGTGTGTGTGTGTATGTCTGGGTGTGTTTGAGTGTGTATATGTAAATGTATTATATATGTGTGTGAACATATTTATTTTTACCACAAATTTATTTTCAATAAATTAGGGAAGTATTTATCTATTATTTTATTTAACGTACTAATATATAATTCTGTCATTAGAACTTGTATTTATAAAATCAGTTTTTTTTAAATGATAGAAGATTGGACACATTTCCTAGAAATAATATTTTGTAGAATATACATGAGTAAATGTACTTGTTTCATTAATTATAGATAACAGCATGTCAAATATTTTCTCATTCTGAAAATTTTCCTAAAATATATTTGGTTCATGATATACTTATATATAAGTTGTTCATTTCCTTGTAGATGTGTCCCATCCTTAGCTTGGGAGCTGCTTGTGGCCATGGAGACCTGTAAAT
Organism: Mastomys coucha; assembly: GCF_008632895.1. Taxonomy (NCBI): domain Eukaryota; kingdom Metazoa; phylum Chordata; class Mammalia; order Rodentia; family Muridae; genus Mastomys; species Mastomys coucha. The sequence continues at coordinate 19,124,353 of NW_022196914.1, forward strand.
GCAAGCCAATATAGCACTATGAACCTACTGAACACCTAATACAGATATAACATGGTTACTTTGTAGTATGGCATTGTTTTTCTTGAGCATGGACTTTGAAAATGGCTTATCAAGTGATAATGTAAAAAGGTTGGACATTGGACACTGAGACTTGGCTTTGGAATTTTCAGAATTACTAATGTCTTCTTCATAAGCATTCAACCACTTAATTTGTAAAATATGGGTAGTTCTTATTTGTTTTGTTTTTGTTTTGTTTTGTTTTGTGCTGTTGAATGGTATGTATCTACAGATTTCCCTAAGTTTATATGCTTTAACAAGTAAATTCTTAATGTATAATTTTCTTGGACTCATAAATACATAGTAGCAACCAGAAAATGAAAAATACAGATAGACCATGAACAAGACAGCTAAAGACAATGAGGTTTTACTTTTCCACAAAGATTTCTGAAACTTTAGCTTTGAAATGAAAAAGAGAAAAAAAGCAAATAAATACTTTTCTATTATCTTCCATCATGGGTTTGGTGAACTTTTTAAAAAATGTAAAGACTACGTTTAAAACACATTCTATAAAATTGAATGTTTTTAAATATATTTGTTACATGAAAATTCCATGCTACATTTTTTTTTAAATTAATAATATGTCTTACAGAGTCCCCTATAATAGCAATAACCACAACAAACAACTCCCTACTATTTTCTTTGAACTTACTTAAGCTTTAGATCTTGAACATTTAACAGATTGTTTTCTGTTTGTTTGTGGATTTTTATTTTTTGTTTGTTAGCAATCGTTGTGTTCTTGGGGTATTACTGGAACCAATTGCTCATCTCTTAAGCTCTGAAAGCTTACAGAGTTTTGGTAGCTTTCTCCCACTCCAGTTCCTGAATAACATGTAATTTCCTTGATATGAAAAATATCATTTTGGTATTCATGTCAAGCTCTGGTGTTCATTTTTCATTTTTCTGTAAGTTAATGAGTTCTAACAGGGACAACGTTCATAAAGTTGTCTTTTTCCAACAGTCCTGCTACTGCACTCAGAGCTAGAGGCAAGCCACAGCATTAAGGAGATTTATTGTAAGCCAAGTCTCTAAAGTGTGTGTTGAAATACTAAATACATCCCTGTGTGTTTTGCAGACAATCCTGATTTGCTGAGCCATGTCTCCGTGGGTATTAGAGTTCTGGATGTCAATGACAATCCACCCGAACTTGCCAGGGAATATGATATTGTTGTCTGTGAGAATTCTAAGCCTGGTCAGGTAAGTTAATTCTTTTCTTCCTACTGTCTGAATGGAAGAAAAATAAGCAGCTTTACTTCTATTATTGTTAGCTATTATCCCCCAAATCCCTCAGTGTCATTTTTATGTTCAGTGGCAATAATTTTATAAGGTTTTAAGTACAAATAGACATCTTTTGAGCATCCTACAAAATGAATTTTCCTAAAATCACAATGTAATTCAGAACAGTGAGCTCATTTAGGTATGATTCATTCATCATGCCAATAAAATTGTCTTGAAATGGTCTAAGTACAGTCCTATGTTCAGTGAGAAGTAAACAATGTCCTCTCTTGGTCTGAGGAAGCTTATAGACAATATTTGGGAGGAGAGTTCAGATCATATTATTTTGGGACTCTAAAGAAGTGACACTTATGACGAGATACTGGTTTTGAAATGTGAATACATGGTTTTGTGTGGTGTGTGTGTGTGACAGAAAGAGAGAGAGAGAGAGAGAGAGAGAGAGAGTTTATACTGTGAAAAACCTCTATGCAATATATAGGATGGGGAGAGTAAGTAAAAGACAGACAGAGACAGAGGCTGAATAAACTGTGGCCTCCATTAGAAGAGATACAAGTGAAAGATATCTGGAGTTGCCAAGGCAAACAGGTTGGGAGTGAGCATTCACCTTATATGCACTATGGCAACATAGATATAACTAACAGCCAAAGGGAAGAGCAGGAATTACCTTGATTGCTGTGACTCAAGCAAACTAGGGTCTTAGGTCTACTTGGGTCTTCTTAGAGACCATTAAGACTGTCAGAACAATAACCTTCTTGTTCTCAGACAAGGCGTGAAAATCCATTGAGTCTCACAGAACTGCTTGTTGCCTCAATTTCACATTAGCATTACAATGGAGAATTCCAGGTGTTTCGTATGTACTAAGTCCCAAGATTATGAGATAGGATACCTAACTTCTCTACAAATCCAATTGCTTACTCTATCCACTGGGTGAAATGAACTTCTGCCTATAGCAACACAGTTTGTCTCACAATGTAATCAACTGAGGCACATAAGTGCTTTCAACAGATTTAGCTGGTAGCTACAGATATAGGTGTTATTCACAATTAAAGAGAAATGATTAAAGAATAATATGCTTTCTTTGAGCTTGACCTAACAATTGTCACCTACAGGTAAATCCAGGAAGGGAGAATGCGTCAAAGTCTTGCGTCAAACAAACTTAGTGCTACATGGGTCCATCAAAATGAGTTTATCACTCAAATTTAATTAAAATTTTTGACACATAAAGAAATGATACTTGTTCTGTCATGTGGATATAAGGGAAGATCAATAGTATTTCCTGAACTTAAGCACCCTTTATGTAATTTTTAATATGGAGGGGCGGATATATAGATATATGTTTAGTCTAAAGCAGACAAGTTTTAGGCTCACTGAAATATAGATCCAGAAAACATATTAATATTTGCTGGAGGCTAAAAACTGAGGTAGCAACAGTGCTATTGTGACCAATACCCAAATATGGTAGCATTATGTAATAGATTTAAGATGATACAAATGTTCTAGGTCAGGTCTTTATCAATTCTAAAATGTGTTTGGTAACATTGTTATCTAAGATCTCACTTCTAAGGGAAAGAGAAAAAACATGCTTGAAATATTCAGTGTAAATTTGTATAACTACAGATGATCCTCAGTTAAAGATGGATGTAGTAATGTATACAATCAGAGGAAGAATAATACTGTGAGCTGATCTTTCATGAGAAAAATATAAAACTAAGAATAAAAAGGTAATGTCAAAGTCAACAATCTGATGAAAACAGACATAAATTATATATTCCATAACACCTTTGCAGTAGTGAATCCAAGAAAATCACATACAATGCAATTTCTTATTACAAATAAAAAACAAAATTGTTTAAAGTAAAATTAAAAAAATAACTATGTTATTCTAAAAATATGAGGTAGACAGCATATGTATAAAGCCAACTAAGTTATTAGCAATAGAGTATGCAATGTTGGCATCTGTTTTAGGCTCAGTGTGTACAGAGTTTTGTGGCCTAAGACATTCCATTGAAATAAGTGAATGAGCTGTTGTACAACAGATGTGTAAACCCACCTTAATATAATTATGGAAAATAATAAACACTCAAAACATAGATAATTATGTATATATGTGCATATATATACAATCACAGAAAAATAAACTTTATCAAATGAAATATTTGATCTACAGAGGCATATTTTATTATTACTATAAAATTTGTACACAAAGTAGAACTCAGTGTTACATTTAGATATACATTGTTTTAAAATTGAGAAGAAATATATACAAAATTATAAACAGAAATAAACAGATCACATGGAAGTCATGGGATATATCTCAGGAATGGATACTATACTCCCAAACAAATTTAACAATGATATTGAAAATAAAGCATCATGATTGCCATGCTTTATATAATGGGCAATACACCACTGTCGTGTCATATTAAAACATGTTTTCAACTATTCGCAAAATGTTCACTAAAGTTTTACTACTGAGAAAACTAAAAAAATTAAATATTAGAAAAATATAGTTCTCATTATTATCCCATAATAAAATTCCTGATGAATTTAAATATTAGGTTCCAAAAATACCATCTGGCACATATTATTGAATGTTCTTATTCCTCATAAAAATAATACTAAAAACTAATGAGAATATTAAATTAGAATGGGAATGCACATATATCATATAAAATATGTAGAAACTATTACAAATTAAATGAAAAAAATAATTTCAGATATGTATTATACAAAAAAATAAAACAATAAAAGATAGGATAAGTATTCATTTTTGCTGCAACAGGAAAGAATGAATAAATTTATATGACTTAGAAATGAAAAATGTACTTATGAATAATAATAAAGGAAATGGAGCTAAGCCTTCTCCCTTGAAACAACAACAAAAATGCCCATAGAGAGAGAAGATCATGATAAGAAAAATAAAAAATAATAAACTATAATATCTAGAATATTAAAGAAGAAATAATCAATATTTTGATCAAATACTGATCAAATAATCAATACTTGTATGGAATGCTAGTAGTAAATAAAAATCCTTTTATATAAGACTTTGAATTTTTTTAAGATTTTTTTTTTGGTGTTTTTTTTTTTGTTTGTTTTGCTTTGCTTTGTTTGATTTTTTTTAAAGGTAGCCCAGGAACACCTACTACTCTATTTTTTTTTTTTTTTACCTCAATGGATTGATTATCCACATCACTGTTCTCAAAGGGAATGACAGCAGAAGAATTGAAAAACATTACATCATCGCTCATCCTTTAAAAACATCAGCAGAAAGCATTTGATATTAATGTTCATTGTTCTACATAGAGCTAGTCTCCTTTCTGAATACAGATTGAGGAGTCAAAAATGGTATACTAATAAACAAAATAAAGGATAAATAGTAAACTAACTTGGAAAAAATCATATCACTCAAGTAGGAAAAGCCAAAGCATTTAATGAAGGGGAGCATAATCAATATATTCTGAGAATATACGCCAAAAGGTTGTATGTAAATATAAATTATAAAACAACTTTATAAATCTGCTAAATACACTGTCGATTAAAAACTCTCCATCGGCTACAATTAAAACAGAAAGACTGAATGTTAAAAGCAAAGATACCCAGAGAAGGGACCCTTATCATTATCAAATATTCCTTAGAAATAGAAATCTCTAAGACTCAGATATGTATCACAGTAAAACTTTATTTACTCATTTGTAGTATACTCCAATATGTAATAGAAGTAGACAGAAACCTTCTATTGCTTTATAATTCACTTCATAAGGGAATATATCAAATACTTTAAGGCTAATTATAATTAGCAATATATTACATATAATTTAATTTGTATTTATGTACAGTTTACCTATATTTATATATCAAAAATATGTGCATATACATATATATTTGTATATTTATATATTATGTAGACTTATGGATTACATTATGCTAGTATATATAATGTGTTTATTTTTTAATTTTTTAATTTAATTTTTAATTTAAATATATTTACATATATTACTGTATGTTATAAGATTCTATACCTACCTAACTATATACACTATTGATAATATATAAAAATATATTATATGTATATATATGTATATGTATATATATATGTTTTGTTTTACATTTGAAACAGGGTCTTACTGTATAGCAGTGGGTGGGCTAAAAATTGTCATGTGCCACCACTCCAAACTATTATGTACATGTATATATTTTAATTATATAAATAACTGACTTTTTAGGTTGTGACATCATTTAAAATTTCAGAAATATAGTATGTTTTCTCTTAGTAGTTCTGCACATATGTGGTTGTTCATAGTCAAAACTATATGCTGCTTGGAAGTGTGAAGAAATGTTGCCGAGTTGTTATTACTTCATCAACTCATGTGAATTTGCCTAGCAAAATTGATCATTGCTGGATTTCTGACTCAGACTTTCTCCACTGTTCCCTGACTGTTTCTGTAGAGGTTCACTTCATCAATACCTTCGTGACATCTCTCCAGTTATGGGACTGATAGTCTGTTAGGTTTTTGTAATGATGTTGTGTCTTGTATTTTATTTTATCTTACTTATTTACTTTCATAAGGCCGATTTCATACTAGTATCAAATATGCTTTAGTTAATGCTCCACATGCTGCTACTACTCCGTTTCTTTTTCTTGTTACCCTTAAGTTCCTTTAATATGCCTAGGTGGCTTCCATTTGACTATTAACCTTACACTATTTACTTTCTTGCATCTTTTTAAAACCTGGAACTCATGAAGAGTTGGGTGAAGGAGGGATATGACAAAAATCAAATTTCTAACTAATAAATCTACCTTTAAAGTAATTTTAATAATGTCAAACTCAAAATGAGAAAACACATGTAGTATTTGACTTTTGGATACAAACTTTATTCTTCTAATGTGATTGTCTCCAGCTGCATCTCTTTCCCGAGAATTTAACATTGTTTTTTGATGTATAACATGTTTTCAAATCTGATACTCAAGTGAATTCAATATTCTGGGAAAAAATTATCTTTAAATATAATTCCTAACCTATTTAACCAAGCTATCACTGACCATTGTGAACTCTGTGACTGTCCCCTAGCAGAATAAACACTTCTAGATCCTTCTGTTTCTTCTGTTGCATTCTGGAACTCATGCTAGTAGGATTTCTGATGGAATTTCACAAATGTTGTCTCTGAGTTAAAATACAAAAATATTTAAGCGGTGAGTTCTGTAATAAATTTAATGAACTTTGTTTATGGTTCCCTTGTGGGGAAATAACAGCTACATCTATAACTTGTTTATAAGGTTGAATACAATACTATTGACGTTTTGAGGACCTAAACATATCAGTATATTGCTATGGTAGAGATGGTACCTTTTGAAGTTTTAAACATGTACAATAGCAGAAGTTAGGTCAAAATAAACATTGTTACAAATTGCAGCACAGAAGTACTCCAAGTTAATATGTCTTATACTTCTGAAAAAATATTGTATATAATTTTATTGAAAAACCTATTAAACAGAAAGTCAGATATGTATGAAATTTAGAGATGATTCCTAAACTACAGTGAATCCATAAGAAATTATATTTGCCTAAACATGAAAGTTTTATTTTACTCACATTAAATATGCTGTGGCCTTTTCACTATTCATTAAAGGTAAACTCAGAGTTAGATGACATTAAAAGTTATTTTTTAGCTAAGAATGTAGGTCTCTTGGTAGAGTGCTTGTCTAGCATCAATGGGATCCTGAGTTCTATCTACAGGTCAGCATTAATTAGGTATGATGTCAAAAACCTGTGATCTCTTCACCACCGGGGAGGACACGGGAGGATCAGAAGTTCCAGGTCATCTTACATCAAAGGGTAGAAATTCAGGATGAGCTAGTCCATATAAAAGACTTTATCTCAAAATATAATCATTTTATTACTTTAACACAGGCTCTGTCACACCACATAATCTTTTATCAGTTGTATAACTTTGTATGAAAAGCGTAACATGTTTTCTTACAGATTTATAATTCAATCCATTTAACCCACAAGAGTTCATATTAATATAAAACAAACGTATGTGATCTCATATAGGATTTGACAATAGAATAAAACCACTGATTACTTTAAACAACATATTGCCTCTCAGCACTTCAGCTTTAATGTGAGTGCTGAGGCTAGTATGCTAGACAAAATGCCAAGACAGCAGGCTGTCATGTTGCTCAATCGTGTTGCTCAGTACTAGACTGTAGAAGGAGACTGTGATAAGCAAGCATCTCACCAAGGGCCAGATTCAAAGTCTTGTCACCAGTGTGAACAAAGAAAAAAATGAGTTTCCAAGTAGAAAATTTATATTAATAGAAATTGTTACATTAGTTTTTTCCTAATAATCTACTCTCATATCAATACACTATGCTCTATAAATTTTTAAAACCAGTAACATTTATTTTTAGATATTGTCAGATTTTCTCAGAGTGTATTGACTTGTAATTAGCAAATATCAAGCTGATTCCTACTTCACTTCACTTTTAAAAGGTGGACCATCTTTGTGTCTTTCTGTCTGTCACATCAACCTGAATTACCAAATATATTGTGCATTAATCAGTCTTGGGTTTTATGACTTTATTTATGTGAAACTAGGAAATAATGAGAATCAAACCAAAGTTGTTAGAGATTGCGCCTTACAGTCACGGAAACAGAAAGTGTCTGTAACACAGCAAATAAAATTACCTTGAAAACTTTATTGTGTCCATTGTCTAGTCTTGTGCTGTATTTATATTTTCAAAGATATCTAACAAGGACTATTCGCATATTTTAATAAATATTTGATAGAGTAAAGCATACATAGGAGAATTAATAAAAATGAGAAGTAATAAATACAAGGGACAGGGAAGCATGAAGATAAAATTAAGTTAATAAAAATTTAAATATGCTTGCACTTTGACCATCATAGTTGCTAGAGTATGAGACTCAAAGGATACTTAGAAGCATGATGTCATATTCAACTGTCATTTGCCCCATAGATGACGCTACAAGTTGTTTCAAGCAAACAGTTGCAGTTAATGAAGTCTCTGAATTTGCCTTCACAAAAGTGGAAAGGGTGCTTTAAAAAATATAAAATCAAATAAACCAACAGAATACACAATACAACTAATTACCCCAGAATTACCTAATAGAACCTCAGGTTTGTAAGAAGATTTAAAAAGAATTAAACTATGTTTTTTATAAGTTTGTTTTAAAATGAGTAGAAAAATTATTATACTCCCTATGAACTTAAGATAAAGTTCTGAGTTGGTCTAGATAAATTGTTCTTTAACAATACTTCAAAAATTCTGAATTAAGGAGCAATTTGCATGTATGTCATAATGTTATAAAATATTTCAGGGAGAGTAGAATTAAAAATGAAAGATTTGTAATAACTAAATACCCTGATTATAAGATTAGTTTTGAAAACATGATGCAAGAAAAGGATTTATGGATGTTTGTTCATGTGCATACACATGTGTGCATGGGCATGTGCATCCCTGTGTGTGTGTTGGGCATTGAGACATGTGGTGTAGTGTTTGAGTATATTTAACCCTGAAGCTGATTTGAAAATCAGATATGATTTCACTTAAATTGTATTAAGAATTGATGTGCCAAGAATGCAAGTATATTACTCAGTTGACAGACCATTTTGAACTCTATTTGAAGCTTTTTGCACATTTGAGAAAAATGGTGAGATTGCTTTGATTCTCTATCAGCACATTTGTCTCCTTGGTGTGAAAAGTCAAAAGGGAAGAAGAGATCTATTTGGAGAATAGTTGTACTTAGGATGGAGAGGAGAAACAACAGGATGAACTTTTAGCTCAAAAGTAAATACTTTGGAGTGAAATAAATTAGGAAAGCAAGATAGAGATTTCTTTCTCTACAAATCAGGAATGGGACTAAGGAATAATTTCCCAAAGAGATTGCAGAGATTGATGATTGATGGCAGAGATGTGTATTGAGGCCTAAGTATGTCCAGAAGACCACTGCCACTTCAATACTATTATACACTGTCTCAGGACATAAAAGCATGCATGCTATTGTTATTGTTTTGTTGTCTTTTCTTTTCTGTTTTTTTTTCTAAGTTATCTCATTTATCAGCCAGTGGTCTCAATACATAGAGAGGGATTTGATTTTTCACTGTGTTATACTTTAAATGTATTATTTCTTTTGTAAAACATCTTGATAATGGAGAAACCATACTACACATTTTATGTTTTTTCTCTTGTGAAACATTGATATTTGAAAAATCTTATTATTTCTGCATTTTGTATCTCCTTTGTCAATATAAGCTATTTTAGTATTTTTCTTATTTAAAACAAATATATATGAACAACCTGAATGATTTCAACACTAATATTTTAAATAAGAGACATCATAAATTTTTGTTTGTTTGAGAATTTATTTTTAAGGCATAATGGGCCAAGGTAATTAGAATTTGTATTCTCTCCTTTGCCACCAGGAATTTTTTTTCATGCAGTTTACCTTACCTATTGCTGAACATGTGTTAATATCAACTGAGACTCCGACCTGTGTCTGAGCCACCACAGAGGACAAATTGCATCAGCAAACCACTGAGAGTTTTCTGGTGGTCTGCACCACTGTTAGAGAGACTATGCATTTCACAGTTCATGAGACTCAATCTTCTCTCATATGAAATTTAGGGCCTGCAATGTCATTTCTTGCTCCTTTTGAATTAAAAAGGGGGACTCTACGGTTTCTACATTAATGTGCAGAGACCAAACTATGCAGCAGTCCTCTTCTACCTGGACACGGTACTGCCCAGACACTGGAATGTTATACTTATGCAAAAATGCTTTCTGTTTTCAAAAAAGAGTCACAATAAAAATAAGCCCCAAGGTATCATGGGTCACAAAGAAAAACAGATGTTTGTACCATGAAGTTATAAAGCATGGGTATTTATAAATTAAACTAAATGTCTTTTCCTAAATCAATTGGACGAAAACTCAAGTTAATTGGTTCTTTGATGTGTTTAATTTTAAATACTTGACTTGCCAAATAGATCTTTAAAGTCTGTTAATTATAGCGACTAAAATGACAGCATAATTAAAATCAAGGGAATAAACAAATTATACTTACTTAGTGTGTGTCTTTTCTTTAGGTTATCCACACCATCACTGCCACTGATAAAGATGACTTTGCCAATGGACCGAGATTTAATTTTTTTCTTGATGAACGCCTGCCCATGAACCCAAATTTTACACTTAAGGACAATGAAGGTGAACATCAATATGTCTTCTTGATCTATGTGTTTCCTGTTTTGACTGAGAGAGTATAGGCATGATTAGTTTTGTTTCAGTCGTCTACACACACGAACAGCTTGCAAATTGGCATTCAAACTCAATGTGATGTTAATGTATTATGATCTGTGAATATCTTGTATTTAAAATTGAGCCATATATACAAATAACAGTGACTGAATTTACTCAGAAGCATTTCTTTAAACAGGAGATACACATGAAGTGTGCACTTGGGCAAATATGTTTCCCCTTTTCATATTCTTAAGTGTTAACACATCCTTTTTTTTAAATTTATTTTTATTAGATATTTTCTTTATTTACATGTCATACAATATCTCCTTTCCCAGTTTCCCCTCTGAAAAAAAAAAAGAAAAAGATAAAATAAAATAAAGCAAAAACAAAACAAAAACAAACCCCTGTTCCCTCCCCCCTCCCCCTGCTCACCACTGGACCCTCTTCTGCTGACTGACCCTGGCATTCCCCTACACTGGGGCATAGAACCTTCATAGGGCCAAGGGCCTCTTCTCCCATTGATGACCAACTTGGACATCCTCTGCTATATGTATGCTGCTGGTGCCACTAGTCCCACCATGTGTACTCTTTGGTTGGTGGTTTAGACCCTGTGAGCTCTGAGGGTACTAGTTAGTTCATATTGTAGTTTGTCTTAAGGGTCTGCAAACCCTTTAGCTCCTTGGGTCCTTTCTCTAGCTCTTTCACTGGGGACCCGGTACTCAGTCCAATGGATGGCTGTGAGCCTCTACTTCTGTATTAGTTGGGCACTGGCAAAGCCTCTCAGGAGACAACTATATCAGGCTCCTGTCAGCCAGAAATTGCTAGCATCCACAATAGTGTCTTTGGTGACTGAATTTGGATTCCCAGGTGGGGTAGTCTCTGGATTGTCCTTCCTTCAGTCTCTGCTCCATACTTTGTCTCTGCAACTCTTTCCATGGGTATTTTGTTTCCCCTTCTAAGAAGGATGGAAGTATCCATGCTTTGGTCTTTCTTCTTCTTGAGTTTCTTGTGGTTTGTGGATTGTATTTGTGTGCTCCGATCTTCTGGGCACTTATCAGAGAGTGCATACCATGTGTGTTCTTTTGTGATTGGGTTACCTCACTCAGGATGATATTCTCCAGATCCATCCATTTCCCTAAGAATTTCATAAATTCACTGTTTTTAATAGTTGAGTAGTATTCCATTGTGTACCACATTTTCTGTATCCATTCCTCTGTTGAGGGACATCTGGGTTGTTTCTAGTTTCTGGCTATTATAAATAAGGCTGGTATGAACATAGTGGAGCATGTGTCCTTATTCCATGTTGGAACATCTTCTGGATACATGCTCAGGAGTGGTATAGCTGGATCCTCTGGTATTACTATGTCCAATTTCTTGAGGAACCGCTGAACTGATTTCCAGAGTGGTTGTATCAGCTTGCAATCCCACAAGCAATGATGGAGTGTTCTTCTTTCTCCAGCATCTGCTGTCACCTGAGTTTTTTATCCTAGTCATTCTGACTGGTATGAGTTGTTCAATATCCTTAGTCATCAGGGAAATGCAAATCAAAACAAACCCTGAGATTTCACCTCACACCACTATGTCAGTCTTATATCAAGCATTCAATCCTTTCTCTGCATACTTGGAACAAACATGAAACACATAATTAACTCTGGGAAGAATTTAGAAATATGATGAGTAGCACATAAAGTGTGTATATATTCTGTTTATTTAGATAAAATAAATATATATACAAAATTGCATAATTATATTATTAAAAAACAGCAGTGATATTTTCTTTTAATTTCCATACTAATGATGTAGCTTGCCATAAAATTCTAATAAGTTTTCCAGTATAGATAGAAAATATTCTAACATATTAAATGGTTGTAAATTGGGGAGGTTCCATGTGAGTTTCTATAATGTGTGTGTGTGTGTGTGTGTGTGTGTGTGTGTGTGTGTGTGTGCGTGTGTGTTTTCTTCAGTAGTGCATCCAAGATCCATTTCCTGCTGTTTCTAATACCCACCACTACTGTCTTAGTCAGGGTTTCCGACACAAAACATCATGACCAAGAAACAAAGTGGAGAGGAAAGGGTTTATTCAGCTTACCCTTCCACATTGCTCTTCATCACCAAAGGAAGTCAGGATGCCAACTTAAACACAGTAGGAACCTGGAAGCAGGAGCTGATGCAGAGGCCATGGAGGTGTGTTACTTACTGTTTTGCTTTCCCTGGCTTGCTCAGCTTGCCTTCTTATAGGACCCAGAACTACCAACCCAAGGATGGCACCACCCACAATGGGCCCTTCCACCCTTGATCACTAATTGAGAAAATGCCTATGGCTGGATCTCATGGAGACATTTCCTCAAGAGAGGCCCCTTTCTCTGTGATAACTGTCTTGTGTCAAGTTGACATACAAAACCAGCCAGAACAACTACCGTCTCTGAAATGGTAGTAAGAATAAAGACAGTAGTTGATGTGCTTAGATATGACACTTTTTTCTCCTGTCATTGAGAGTTAGAATGAAGTCTAATGAATGTTTAAATGAACTTAAAGATGATGAAAGTTTAGTGTCAGAAAAAAAAGAATGGTTAAATTATTTAAAATGAAGTTGAGTGAGTCTTCCATACCTGAGGGTACTACTAAGCCAGAAAGAGGACAATGAAGTGGGTAAGAACTCTATGATGTCAGCATCTATGGAAAAGTGGAAATTATATTAAAAACGGCCATGAAAGATAGATTGAAGTGATTTAATCTTCATAGATTTGGGGTAATCATAGATTTTGGGAACTAGGTTAACATTTCTTGTTTTAAAAGGAAGAAATACAAATCAACAACTTCTTTTCCTTTTCTCTCTCTCTCTCTCTCTCTCTCTCTCTCTCTCTCTCTTTCTCTCTCTCTCTCTCTCTCTCTCTCTCTCTCTCTCTCTCTTTGTTGTTTGTAGTTGTTGTTCGAGACAAGGTTTCTTGGTATAGCCCTGGCTGTCCTGGAACATATTCGGTAGACCAGGCTGACCTCAAACTCAGAAATCTGACTGCCTCTGCCTCCTAAGTGCTGGGATTAAAGGCATATGCCACCACTGCCCGGCAACTTATTTTAATTAATTAATTAACTAATTAATTAATTAATTAATTTTGCACTCCATATTTTATCCCCCCATCCACCCTCCTACTGCTCCACATCCCATACCTCCTCCCCAGCCCCCTGTCTCCACATGGATGTCTCCACCCACCATGCCACCTGACCTCTAAACTCCCTGGGGCCTCTAGTCTCTTGAGGGACATCATCTCTGAATGAACACAGCTCCAGCAGTCTTCTGCTGTTTATGTGTTAGGGGCCACATATCAGCTGGTGTATGCTGCCTGTTTGGTGGTCCAATGTTTGAGAGATCTCGAGAGTCCAGAATAATTCAGACTGCTGGTCTTCCTATGGGGTTGCCCTCCTCCTCAGCTTCCTTCAGTCTTTTCCTAACAGGGGTCAGTTGTTTCTGTCCATTGGTTGGGTGCAACTATCTGCCTCTGACTCTTTCAACTGCTTGTTGGGTCTTCTAGAGGACAGTCATGCTGGGTCCCTTTTTGTGAATGCTCCATAGCCTCAGTAATAGTTTCAGATCTTGGGATCTCCCCTTGAGCTGGATCCTACTTTTGGCCTGTCTCTGGACCTTCTTTTCCTCAGGCTTCTCTCCATTTCCATCCCTGTAATTCTTTCAGACAGGAACAAAAAAGGTCAGAGTTGTGACTGTGGGATTGCAACCCCGCCCTCATTTGATGCCCTGTCTTCCTGCTGGAGGTGGGCTCTATAAGTTCTCTCTCCCTACTGTCAGGCATCTCATCTAAGGTACTTCCCTTTGAGTCCTGAGAGTCTCTCACCTCCCAGGTCTCTGGTGCATTCTGGAGGGTCCCACCAACTTCCTACCTCCCGAGGAGAGGAGGTTGCCTGTTTTCATTCTTTCTGCTCTTCCTCAGGGCTTCAGCCCTTTTCCCTCACCCAGTATCAGATCAGTTTCCCCTCTTCCTCCATTCCCTTCCTTATGCACTTCCCCTCCCTCCCTACTTGTGATTGCTTTCTTCTCCCTCCCAAGTGGGACTGTATCTTGGGTATTCTGTACTATTTTTTTTTTTTTTGGCTAATATCC